>NW_027467777.1:13504874-13541037 GCF_004210375.1 Tachypleus tridentatus | reverse complement strand
TTTAGGATATTTATCCTTTTTAACAGTGGTTTACCACTAGAGTTCTGTTTTTAGGACATTTATCTATTTACCAGTGGTTTACCACTACAGTTCTGTTTTTTAGGATATTTATCCTTTTTAACAGTGGTTTACCACAAGAGTTCTGTTTTTTAGGATATTTATCTATTTACCAGTGGTTTACCACAAGAGTTCTGTTTTTAGGATATTTATCCTTTTAACAGTGGTTTACCACAAGAGTTCTGTTTTTAGGATATTTATCTATTTACCAGTGGTTTACCACTAGAGTTCTGTTTTTAGGATATTTATCTATTTACCAGTGGTTTACCACTACAGTTCTGTTTTAGGATATTTATCCTTTTAACAGTGGTTTACCACAAGAGTTCTGTTTTTAGGATATTTATCTATTTTACCAGTGGTTTACCACTACAGTTCTGTTTTTAGGATATTTATCCTTTTTAACAGTGGTTTACCACTAGAGTTCTGTTTTTAGGATATTTATCTATTTACCAGTGGTTTACCACTACAGTTCTGTTTTTAGGATATTTATCTATTTACCAGTGGTTTACCACTACAGTTCTGTTTTTAGGATATTTATCCTTTTAACAGTGGTTTACCACTGAGTTCTGTTTTTAGGATATTTATCTATTTACCAGTGGTTTACCACTAGAGTTCTGTTTTTAGGATATTTATCCTTTATTTAACAGTGGTTTACCACTGAGTTCTGTTTTAGGATATTTATCATTTACCAGTGGTTTACCACTACAGTTCTGTTTTAGGATATTTATCTATTTACCAGTGGTTTACCACAAGAGTTCTGTTTTTAGGATATTTATCTTTTTACCAGTGGTTTACCACAAGAGTTCTGTTTTAGGATATTTATCTATTTACCAGTGGTTTACCACAAGAGTTCTGTTTTTAGGATATTTATCTATTTAACAGTGGTTTACCACTGGAGTTCTGTTTTTAGGATATTTATCTATTTTACCAGTGGTTTACCACTAGAGTTCTACCACTTTTTTAGGATATTTATCTATTTACCAGTGGTTTACCACTACAGTTCTGTTTTTAGGATATTTATCTATTTACCAGTGGTTTACCACAAGAGTTCTGTTTTTAGGATATTTATCCTTTTAACAGTGGTTTACCACAAGAGTTCTGTTTTTAGGATATTTATCTATTTACCAGTGGTTTACCACAAGAGTTCTGTTTTAGGATATTTATCCTTTTAACAGTGGTTTACCACTGGAGTTCTGTTTTAGGATATTTATCTATTTACCAGTGGTTTACCACAAGAGTTCTGTTTTAGGATATTTATCCTTTTTAACAGTGGTTTACCACTGAGTTCTGTTTTTAGGATATTTATCTATTTACCAGTGGTTTACCACAAGAGTTCTGTTTTTAGGATATTTATCCTTTTTAACAGTGGTTTACCACTACAGTTCTGTTTTTAGGATATTTATCTATTTACCAGTGGTTTACCACAAGAGTTCTGTTTTTAGGATATTTATCCTTTTTAACAGTGGTTTACCACTGGAGTTCTGTTTTTAGGATATTTATCTATTTACCAGTGGTTTACCACTACAGAGTTCTGTTTTTAGGATATTTATCCTTTTAACAGTGGTTTACCACTAGAGTTCTGTTTTTTAGGATATTTATCTATTTACCAGTGGTTTACCACAAGAGTTCTGTTTTAGGATATTTATCTATTTACCAGTGGTTTACCACTAGAGTTCTGTTTTTAGGATATTTATCTATTTACCAGTGGTTTACCACTACAGTTCTGTTTTTTAGGATATTTATCTATTTTACCAGTGGTTTACCACAAGAGTTCTGTTTTTAGGATATTTATCCTTTTAACAGTGGTTTACCACAAGAGTTCTGTTTTTAGGATATTTATCTATTTACCAGTGGTTTACCACAAGAGTTCTGTTTTTAGGATATTTATCTATTTACCAGTGGTTTACCACTACAGTTCTGTTTTAGGATATTTATCTATTTACCAGTGGTTTACCACTACAGTTCTGTTTTTAGGATATTTATCTATTTACCAGTGGTTTACCACTACAGTTCTGTTTTTAGGATATTTATCCTTTTTAACAGTGGTTTACCACTGGAGTTCTGTTTTAGGATATTTATCTATTTACCAGTGGTTTACCACTAGAGTTCTGTTTTTAGGATATTTATCTATTTTACCAGTGGTTTACCACAAGAGTTCTGTTTTTAGGATATTTATCCTTTTACCAGTGGTTTACCACAAGAGTTCTGTTTTGGATATTTATCTATTTACCAGTGGTTTACCACTACAGTTCTGTTTTAGGATATTTATCTATTTACCAGTGGTTTACCACTACAGTTCTGTTTTAGGATATTTATCTATTTACCAGTGGTTTACCACTACAGTTCTGTTTTTTAGGATATTTATCCTTTTAACAGTGGTTTACCACTGGAGTTCTGTTTTAGGATATTTATCTATTTACCAGTGGTTTACCACAAGAGTTCTGTTTTAGGATATTTATCTATTTACCAGTGGTTTACCACTGAGTTCTGTTTTTAGGATATTTATCTATTTACCAGTGGTTTACCACAAGAGTTCTGTTTTTAGGATATTTATCTATTTACCAGTGGTTTACCACTAGAGTTCTGTTTTTAGGATATTTATCTATTTACCAGTGGTTTACCACTACAGTTCTGTTTTTAGGATATTTATCCTTTTTAACAGTGGTTTACCACAAGAGTTCTGTTTTTAGGATATTTATCTATTTACCAGTGGTTTACCACTACAGTTCTGTTTTTAGGATATTTATCCTTTTTAACAGTGGTTTACCACAAGAGTTCTGTTTTAGGATATTTATCTATTTACCAGTGGTTTACCACTACAGTTCTGTTTTTAGGATATTTATCTATTTACCAGTGGTTTACCACAAGAGTTCTGTTTTAGGATATTTATCTTTTTACCAGTGGTTTACCACAAGAGTTCTGTTTTAGGATATTTATCTATTTACCAGTGGTTTACCACTACAGTTCTGTTTTTAGGATATTTATCCTTTTAACAGTGGTTTACCACTAGAGTTCTGTTTTTAGGATATTTATCTATTTACCAGTGGTTTACCACTACAGTTCTGTTTTTAGGATATTTATCCTTTTTAACAGTGGTTTACCACAAGAGTTCTGTTTTTAGGACATTTATCTATTTACCAGTGGTTTACCACAAGAGTTCTGTTTTTAGGATATTTATCCTTTTTAACAGTGGTTTACCACAAGAGTTCTGTTTTTAGGACATTTATCTATTTACCAGTGGTTTACCACTAGAGTTCTGTTTTTAGGATATTTATCTATTTACCAGTGGTTTACCACTACAGTTCTGTTTTTAGGATATTTATCCTTTTTTAACAGTGGTTTACCACTGGAGTTCTGTTTTTTAGGATATTTATCTATTTACCAGTGGTTTACCACTACAGTTCTGTTTTTAGGATATTTATCCTTTTTAACAGTGGTTTACCACTGGAGTTCTGTTTTTAGGATATTTATCTATTTACCAGTGGTTTACCACAAGAGTTCTGTTTTTAGGATATTTATCCTTTTTAACAGTGGTTTACCACAAGAGTTCTGTTTTTAGGATATTTATCTATTTACCAGTGGTTTACCACAAGAGTTCTGTTTTTAGGATATTTATCCTTTTTTAACAGTGGTTTACCACTACAGTTCTGTTTTAGGATATTTATCTATTTACCAGTGGTTTACCACAAGAGTTCTGTTTTTAGGATATTTATCCTTTTACCAGTGGTTTACCACTGGAGTTCTGTTTTTAGGATATTTATCTATTTACCAGTGGTTTACCACAAGAGTTCTGTTTTAGGATATTTATCCTTTTTAACAGTGGTTTACCACTACAGTTCTGTTTTTTAGGATATTTATCTATTTACCAGTGGTTTACCACAAGAGTTCTGTTTTTAGGATATTTATCTATTTACCAGTGGTTTACCACTAGAGTTCTGTTTTTAGGATATTTATCTATTTACCAGTGGTTTACCACTACAGTTCTGTTTTAGGATATTTATCTATTTACCAGTGGTTTACCACTAGAGTTCTGTTTTTAGGATATTTATCCTTTTTAACAGTGGTTTACCACAAGAGTTCTGTTTTAGGATATTTATCTATTTACCAGTGGTTTACCACAAGAGTTCTGTTTTTAGGATATTTATCCTTTTAACAGTGGTTTACCACTGGAGTTCTGTTTTTAGGATATTTATCTATTTACCAGTGGTTTACCACTAGAGTTCTGTTTTTAGGATATTTATCTATTTACCAGTGGTTTACCACAAGAGTTCTGTTTTTAGGATATTTATCCTTTTTACCAGTGGTTTACCACAAGAGTTCTGTTTTTAGGATATTTATCTATTTACCAGTGGTTTACCACTACAGTTCTGTTTTTAGGATATTTATCTATTTACCAGTGGTTTACCACTACAGTTCTGTTTTTAGGATATTTATCCTTTTTAACAGTGGTTTACCACTAGAGTTCTGTGTTTTAGGATATTTATCTATTTACCAGTGGTTTACCACTAGAGTTCTGTTTTAGGATATTTATCTATTTACCAGTGGTTTACCACTGGAGTTCTGTTTTAGGACATTTATCTATTTACCAGTGGTTTACCACTAGAGTTCTGTTTTTAGGATATTTATCTATTTACCAGTGGTTTACCACAAGAGTTCTGTTTTTAGGATATTTATCCTTTTTAACAGTGGTTTACCACAAGAGTTCTGTTTTAGGATATTTATCTATTTACCAGTGGTTTACCACAAGAGTTCTGTTTTAGGATATTTATCTATTTACCAGTGGTTTACCACTACAGTTCTGTTTTTAGGATATTTATCTATTTACCAGTGGTTTACCACTACAGTTCTGTTTTTAGGATATTTATCTTTTAACCAGTGGTTTACCACAAGAGTTCTGTTTTTAGGATATTTATCTATTTACCAGTGGTTTACCACTACAGTTCTGTTTTAGGATATTTATCTTTTTAACAGTGGTTTACCACTAGAGTTCTGTTTTTAGGATATTTATCTATTTAACAGTGGTTTACCACTACAGTTCTGTTTTTAGGATATTTATCTATTTACCAGTGGTTTACCACAAGAGTTCTGTTTTTAGGATATTTATCCTTTTTAACAGTGGTTTACCACAAGAGTTCTGTTTTTAGGATATTTATCTATTTACCAGTGGTTTACCACTACAGTTCTGTTTTTAGGATATTTATCCTTTTAACAGTGGTTTACCACTGGAGTTCTGTTTTTAGGATATTTATCTATTTACCAGTGGTTTACCACTACAGTTCTGTTTTTAGGATATTTATCCTTTTTTAACAGTGGTTTACCACTGAGTTCTGTTTTAGGATATTTATCTATTTACCAGTGGTTTACCACAAGAGTTCTGTTTTTAGGATATTTATCCTTTTTAACAGTGGTTTACCACAAGAGTTCTGTTTTTAGGACATTTATCTATTTACCAGTGGTTTACCACTAGAGTTCTGTTTTTAGGACATTTATCTATTTTACCAGTGGTTTACCACAAGAGTTCTGTTTTAGGATATTTATCCTTTTAACAGTGGTTTACCACAAGAGTTCTGTTTTAGGATATTTATCTATTTACCAGTGGTTTACCACTACAGTTCTGTTTTTTAGGATATTTATCCTTTTTTAACAGTGGTTTACCACTGGAGTTCTGTTTTTAGGATATTTATCTATTTACCAGTGGTTTACCACTACAGTTCTATTTTTAGGATATTTATCTATTTACCAGTGGTTTACCACTACAGTTCTGTTTTTAGGATATTTATCCTTTTTAACAGTGGTTTACCACTAGAGTTCTGTTTTTAGGATATTTATCCTTTTTAACAGTGGTTTACCACTAGAGTACTGTTTTTTAGGATATTTATCTATTTACCAGTGGTTTACCACAAGAGTTCTGTTTTTAGGATATTTATCTATTTACCAGTGGTTTACCACAAGAGTTCTGTTTTTAGGATATTTATCTATTTACCAGTGGTTTACCACTACAGTTCTATTTTTTAGGATATTTATCTATTTACCAGTGGTTTACCACTACAGTTCTGTTTTTAGGATATTTATCCTTTTTAACAGTGGTTTACCACAAGAGTTCTGTTTTTAGGATATTTATCTATTTACCAGTGGTTTACCACTAGAGTACTGTTTTTAGGATATTTATCTATTTACCAGTGGTTTACCACAAGAGTTCTGTTTTTAGGATATTTATCTATTTACCAGTGGTTTACCACAAGAGTTCTGTTTTTAGGATATTTATCTATTTACCAGTGGTTTACCACTACAGTTCTGTTTTTAGGATATTTATCTATTTACCAGTGGTTTACCACTACAGTTCTGTTTTTTAGGATATTTATCCTTTTTAACAGTGGTTTACCACTGGAGTTCTGTTTTAGGATATTTATCCTTTTAACAGTGGTTTACCACAAGAGTTCTGTTTTTAGGATATTTATCTATTTACCAGTGGTTTACCACTACAGTTCTTTTTTTAGGATATTTATCTATTTACCAGTGGTTTACCACTACAGTTCTTTTTTAGGATATTTATCCTTTTTAACAGTGGTTTACCACTGAGTTCTGTTTTTAGGATATTTATCTATTTACCAGTGGTTTACCACTACAGTTCTGTTTTTAGGATATTTATCCTTTTAACAGTGGTTTACCACTGAGTTCTTTTTAGGATATTTATCTATTTACCAGTGGTTTACCACTACAGTTCTGTTTTTAGGATATTTATCTATTTACCAGTGGTTTACCACTACAGTTCTATTTTTAGGATATTTATCCTTTTTTAACAGTGGTTTACCACTAGAGTTCTGTTTTTAGGATATTTATCCTTTTAACAGTGGTTTACCACTAGAGTTCTGTTTTTAGGATATTTATCTATTTACCAGTGGTTTACCACTACAGTTCTGTTTTTAGGATATTTATCCTTTTTAACAGTGGTTTACCACTGGAGTTCTGTTTTTAGGATATTTATCCTTTTTAACAGTGGTTTACCACAAGAGTTCTGTTTTAGGATATTTATCTATTTACCAGTGGTTTACCACTACCAGTTCTTCTTTTTAGGATATTTATCCTTTTAACAGTGGTTTACCACTACAGTTCTGTTTTTAGGATATTTATCTATTTACCAGTGGTTTACCACTACAGTTCTATTTTTAGGATATTTATCCTTTTTAACAGTGGTTTACCACTGGAGTTCTGTTTTTAGGATATTTATCCTTTTTAACAGTGGTTTACCACAAGAGTTCTGTTTTTAGGATATTTATCTATTTACCAGTGGTTTACCACTACAGTTCTATTTTTAGGATATTTATCCTTTTTAACAGTGGTTTACCACTACAGTTCTATTTTTAGGATATTTATCCTTTTAACAGTGGTTTACCACTGAGTTCTGTTTTAGGATATTTATCCTTTTTAACAGTGGTTTACCACAAGAGTTCTGTTCTTTTTAGGATATTTATCTATTTACCAGTGGTTTACCACTACAGTTCTATTTTTTAGGATATTTATCCTTTTAACAGTGGTTTACCACAAGAGTTCTGTTTTTAGGATATTTATCTATTTACCAGTGGTTTACCACTACAGTTCTGTTTTTAGGATATTTATCCTTTTAACAGTGGTTTACCACTGAGTTCTGTTTTTAGGATATTTATCTATTTAACAGTGGTTTACCACTAGAGTTCTGTTTTTAGGATATTTATCCTTTTAACAGTGGTTTACCACAAGAGTTCTGTTTTAGGATATTTATCTATTTACCAGTGGTTTACCACTACAGTTCTGTTTTTAGGATATTTATCCTTTTTAACAGTGGTTTACCACTGGAGTTCTGTTTTAGGATATTTATCTATTTACAAGTGGTTTACCACTACAGTTCTTTTTTAGGATATTTATCCTTTTTAACAGTGGTTTACCACAAGAGTTCTGTTTTTAGGATATTTATCTATTTACCAGTGGTTTACCACTACAGTTCTGTTTTTAGGATATTTATCCTTTTTAACAGTGGTTTACCACTAGAGTTCTGTTTTTAGGATATTTATCTATTTACCAGTGGTTTACCACTACAGTTCTGTTTTTAGGATATTTATCCTTTTAACAGTGGTTTACCACTAGAGTTCTGTTTTAGGATATTTATCTATTTACCAGTGGTTTACCACAAGAGTTCTGTTTTTAGGATATTTATCCTTTTTAACAGTGGTTTACCACAAGAGTTCTGTTTTTAGGATATTTATCTATTTACCAGTGGTTTACCACTACAGTTCTGTTTTTAGGATATTTATCTATTTACCAGTGGTTTACCACTACAGTTCTATTTTTAGGATATTTATCCTTTTTAACAGTGGTTTACCACTGGAGTTCTGTTTTTAGGATATTTATTCTTTTTAACAGTGGTTTACCACTAGAGTACTGTTTTTAGGACATTTATCTATTTACCAGTGGTTTACCACAAGAGTTCTGTTTTTAGGATATTTATCTATTTACCAGTGGTTTACCACTACAGTTCTATTTTTTAGGATATTTATCCTTTTTAACAGTGGTTTACCACTGGAGTTCATTTTTTAGGATATTTATCCTTTTTAACAGTGGTTTACCACTAGAGTACTGTTTTTAGGACATTTATCTATTTACCAGTGGTTTACCACAAGAGTTCTGTTTTTAGGATATTTATCTATTTACCAGTGGTTTACCACTACAGTTCTGTTTTTAGGATATTTATCCTTTTTAACAGTGGTTTACCACAAGAGTTCTGTTTTTAGGACATTTATCTATTTACCAGTGGTTTACCACAAGAGTTCTGTTTTTAGGATATTTATCTATTTACCAGTGGTTTACCACTACAGTTCTATTTTTAGGATATTTATCCTTTTTAACAGTGGTTTACCACAAAAGTTCTGTTTTTAGGATATTTATCCTTTTAACAGTGGTTTACCACAAGAGTTCTGTTTTTAGGATATTTATCTATTTACCAGTGGTTTACCACAAGAGTTCTGTTTTTAGGATATTTATCTATTTACCAGTGGTTTACCACTACAGTTCTATTTTTAGGATATTTATCCTTTTTAACAGTGGTTTACCACTGGAGTTCTGTTTTTAGGATATTTATCCTTTTTAACAGTGGTTTACCACTAGAGTTCTGTTTTTAGGATATTTATCTATTTAAATGTGGTTTACCACTACAGTTCTGTTTTTAGGATATTTATCCTTTTTACCAGTGGTTTACCACTGGAGTTCTGTTTTTAGGATATTTATCCTTTTTAACAGTGGTTTACCACTAGATTTCTGTTTTTAGGACATTTATCTATTTACCAGTGGTTTACCACTACAGTTCTGTTTTTAGGATATTTATCTATTTACCAGTGGTTTACCACTACAGTTCTATTTTTAGGATATTTATCCTTTTTAACAGTGGTTTACCACTGAGTTCTGTTTTTAGGATATTTATCTATTTACCAGTGGTTTACCACTACAGTTCTATTTTAGGATATTTATCCTTTTTACCAGTGGTTTACCACTACAGTTCTATTTTTAGGATATTTATCTATTTACCAGTGGTTTACCACTACAGTTCTATTTTTAGGATATTTATCCTTTTTACCAGTGGTTTACCACTACAGTTCTATTTTTAGGATATTTATCCTTTTTAACAGTGGTTTACCACAAGAGTTCTGTTTTTAGGATATTTATCTATTTACCAGTGGTTTACCACTACAGTTCTATTTTTAGGATATTTATCCTTTTTAACAGTGGTTTACCACTGGAGTTCTGTTTTTAGGATATTTATCCTTTTTAACAGTGGTTTACCACAAGAGTTCTGTTTTTAGGATATTTATCCTTTTTAACAGTGGTTTACCACAAGAGTTCTGTTTTTAGGACATTTATCTATTTACCAGTGGTTTACCACAAGAGTTCTATTTTTAGGATATTTATCTATTTACCAGTGGTTTACCACTACAGTTCTATTTTTAGGATATTTATCCTTTTTAACAGTGGTTTACCACAAGAGTTCTGTTTTTAGGATATTTATCCTTTTTAACAGTGGTTTACCACAAGAGTTCTGTTTTTAGGACATTTATCTATTTACCAGTGGTTTACCACAAGAGTTCTGTTTTTAGGATATTTATCTATTTACCAGTGGTTTACCACTACAGTTCTGTTTTTAGGATATTTATCTATTTACCAGTGGTTTACCACTACAGTTCTATTTTTAGGATATTTATCCTTTTTAACAGTGGTTTACCACTGGAGTTCTGTTTTTAGGATATTTATCCATTTAACAGTGGTTTACCACTAGATTTCTGTTTTTAGGATATTTATCTATTTAAATGTGGTTTACCACTACAGTTCTGTTTTTAGGATATTTATCCTTTTTAACAGTGGTTTACCACTGGAGTTCTGTTTTTAGGATATTTATCCTTTTTAACAGTGGTTTACCACTAGATTTCTGTTTTTAGGACATTTATCTATTTACCAGTGGTTTACCACTACAGTTCTGTTTTTAGGATATTTATCTGTTTACCAGTGGTTTACCACTACAGTTCTATTTTTTAGGATATTTATCCTTTTAACAGTGGTTTACCACTGAGTTCTGTTTTAGGATATTTATCTATTTACCAGTGGTTTACCACTACAGTTCTATTTTTAGGATATTTATCCTTTTTACCAGTGGTTTACCACTACAGTTCTATTTTTAGGATATTTATCTATTTACCAGTGGTTTACCACTACAGTTCTATTTTTAGGATATTTATCCTTTTTACCAGTGGTTTACCACTACAGTTCTGTTTTTAGGATATTTATCCTTTTAACAGTGGTTTACCACAAGAGTTCTGTTTTTAGGATATTTATCTATTTACCAGTGGTTTACCACTACAGTTCTATTTTTAGGATATTTATCTTTTTAACAGTGGTTTACCACTGGAGTTCTGTTTTTAGGATATTTATCCTTTTTAACAGTGGTTTACCACAAGAGTTCTGTTTTTAGGATATTTATCCTTTTTAACAGTGGTTTACCACAAGAGTTCTGTTTTTAGGACATTTATCTATTTACCAGTGGTTTACCACAAGAGTTCTATTTTTAGGATATTTATCTATTTACCAGTGGTTTACCACTACAGTTCTATTTTTAGGATATTTATCTATTTACCAGTGGTTTACCACTACAGTTCTATTTTTAGGATATTTATCCTTTTTAACAGTGGTTTACCACTGGAGTTCTGTTTTTAGGATATTTATCCTTTTTAACAGTGGTTTACCACTAGAGTTCTGTTTTTAGGATATTTATCTATTTACCAGTGGTTTACCACAAGAGTTCTGTTTTTAGGACATTTATCTATTTACCAGTGGTTTACCACAAGAGTTCTATTTTTAGGATATTTATCCTTTTTAACAGTGGTTTACCACTGGAGTTCTGTTTTTAGGATATTTATCTATTTACCAGTGGTTTACCACTACAGTTCTATTTTTAGGATATTTATCCTTTTTACCAGTGGTTTACCACTACAGTTCTATTTTTAGGATATTTATCTATTTACCAGTGGTTTACCACTACAGTTCTATTTTTAGGATATTTATCCTTTTTACCAGTGGTTTACCACTACAGTTCTATTTTTAGGATATTTATCCTTTTTAACAGTGGTTTACCACAAGAGTTCTGTTTTTAGGATATTTATCTATTTACCAGTGGTTTACCACTACAGTTCTATTTTTAGGATATTTATCCTTTTTAACAGTGGTTTACCACTGGAGTTCTGTTTTTAGGATATTTATCCTTTTTAACAGTGGTTTACCACAAGAGTTCTGTTTTTAGGATATTTATCCTTTTTAACAGTGGTTTACCACTGAGTTCTGTTTTTAGGATATTTATCTATTTACCAGTGGTTTACCACTACAGTTCTATTTTTAGGATATTTATCCTTTTACCAGTGGTTTACCACTACAGTTCTGTTTTTAGGATATTTATCTATTTACCAGTGGTTTACCACTACAGTTCTATTTTTAGGATATTTATCCTTTTTACCAGTGGTTTACCACTACAGTTCTGTTTTTAGGATATTTATCCTTTTTAACAGTGGTTTACCACTGAGTTCTGTTTTTAGGATATTTATCCTTTTTACCAGTGGTTTACCACAAGAGTTCTGTTTTTAGGATATTTATCCTTTTTAACAGTGGTTTACCACAAGAGTTCTGTTTTTAGGACATTTATCTATTTACCAGTGGTTTACCACAAGAGTTCTATTTTTAGGATATTTATCTATTTACCAGTGGTTTACCACTACAGTTCTATTTTTAGGATATTTATCCTTTTTAACAGTGGTTTACCACAAGAGTTCTGTTTTTAGGATATTTATCCTTTTTAACAGTGGTTTACCACAAGAGTTCTGTTTTTAGGATATTTATCTATTTACCAGTGGTTTACCACAAGAGTTCTGTTTTTAGGATATTTATCTATTTACCAGTGGTTTACCACTACAGTTCTATTTTTAGGATATTTATCTATTTACCAGTGGTTTACCACTACAGTTCTATTTTTAGGATATTTATCCTTTTTAACAGTGGTTTACCACTGGAGTTCTGTTTTTAGGATATTTATCCTTTTAACAGTGGTTTACCACTAGAGTTCTGTTTTTAGGATATTTATCTATTTACCAGTGGTTTACCACTACAGTTCTGTTTTTAGGATATTTATCCTTTTTAACAGTGGTTTACCACTGGAGTTCTGTTTTTAGGATATTTATCCTTTTAACAGTGGTTTACCACTAGAGTTCTGTTTTAGGATATTTATCTATTTACCAGTGGTTTACCACTACAGTTCTGTTTTTAGGATATTTATCCTTTTAACAGTGGTTTACCACTGAGTTCTGTTTTTAGGATATTTATCTATTTACCAGTGGTTTACCACTACAGTTCTGTTTTTAGGATATTTATCCTTTTTACCAGTGGTTTACCACTACAGTTCTTTTTTAGGATATTTATCTATTTACCAGTGGTTTACCACTACAGTTCTATTTTTTAGGATATTTATCCTTTTTACCAGTGGTTTACCACTACAGTTCTGTTTTTAGGATATTTATCCTTTTAACAGTGGTTTACCACAAGAGTTCTGTTTTTAGGATATTTATCTATTTACCAGTGGTTTACCACTACAGTTCTGTTTTTAGGATATTTATCCTTTTAACAGTGGTTTACCACTGAGTTCTGTTTTAGGATATTTATCCTTTTAACAGTGGTTTACCACAAGAGTTCTGTTTTTAGGATATTTATCCTTTTAACAGTGGTTTACCACAAGAGTTCTGTTTTTAGGATATTTATCTATTTACCAGTGGTTTACCACAAGAGTTCTGTTTTTAGGATATTTATCTATTTACCAGTGGTTTACCACTACAGTTCTATTTTTAGGATATTTATCCTTTTAACAGTGGTTTACCACTGGAGTTCTGTTTTTAGGATATTTATCCTTTTAACAGTGGTTTACCACTAGAGTTCTGTTTTAGGATATTTATCTATTTAAAGTGGTTTACCACTACAGTTCTGTTTTTAGGATATTTATCCTTTTTAACAGTGGTTTACCACTGGAGTTCTGTTTTAGGATATTTATCTTTTTAACAGTGGTTTACCACTAGAGTTCTGTTTTTAGGATATTTATCCTTTTTAACAGTGGTTTACCACTAGAGTTCTGTTTTTAGGACATTTATCTATTTACCAGTGGTTTACCACTACAGTTCTGTTTTTAGGATATTTATCCTTTTAACAGTGGTTTACCACTGGAGTTCTGTTTTAGGATATTTATCCTTTTTAACAGTGGTTTACCACTAGAGTTCTGTTTTTAGGATATTTATCTATTTAAAGTGGTTTACCACTACAGTTCTGTTTTTAGGATATTTATCCTTTTTAACAGTGGTTTACCACTGGAGTTCTGTTTTAGGATATTTATCCTTTTAACAGTGGTTTACCACTAGAGTTCTGTTTTTAGGATATTTATCTATTTACCAGTGGTTTACCACTACAGTTCTGTTTTTAGGATATTTATCTTTTTAACAGTGGTTTACCACTAGAGTTCTGTTTTTAGGATATTTATCTATTTACCAGTGGTTTACCACTACAGTTCTGTTTTAGGATATTTATCCTTTTAACAGTGGTTTACCACTAGAGTTCTGTTTTAGGACATTTATCTATTTACCAGTGGTTTACCACTACAGTTCTGTTTTTTAGGATATTTATCCTTTTAACAGTGGTTTACCACTACAGTTCTATTTTTAGGATATTTATCCTTTTTAACAGTGGTTTACCACTGGAGTTCTGTTTTTAGGATATTTATCCTTTTTAACAGTGGTTTACCACTGGAGTTCTGTTTTTAGGATATTTATCCTTTTTAACAGTGGTTTACCACTGGAGTTCTGTTTTTAGGATATTTATCTTTTTAACAGTGGTTTACCACAAGAGTTCTGTTTTTTAGGATATTTATCTATTTACCAGTGGTTTACCACAAGAGTTCTATTTTTAGGATATTTATCTATTTACCAGTGGTTTACCACTACAGTTCTATTTTTAGGATATTTATCCTTTTTAACAGTGGTTTACCACAAGAGTTCTGTTTTTAGGATATTTATCCTTTTTAACAGTGGTTTACCACAAGAGTTCTGTTTTTAGGACATTTATCTATTTACCAGTGGTTTACCACAAGAGTTCTGTTTTTAGGATATTTATCTATTTACCAGTGGTTTACCACTACAGTTCTATTTTTAGGATATTTATCTATTTACCAGTGGTTTACCACTACAGTTCTATTTTTAGGATATTTATCCTTTTTAACAGTGGTTTACCACTGGAGTTCTGTTTTTAGGATATTTATCCTTTTTAACAGTGGTTTACCACTAGATTTCTGTTTTTAGGATATTTATCTATTTAAATGTGGTTTACCACTACAGTTCTGTTTTTAGGATATTTATCCTTTTTAACAGTGGTTTACCACTGGAGTTCTGTTTTTAGGATATTTATCCTTTTTAACAGTGGTTTACCACTGGAGTTCTGTTTTAGGATATTTATCTATTTACCAGTGGTTTACCACTACAGTTCTGTTTTTTAGGATATTTATCCTTTTACCAGTGGTTTACCACTACAGTTCTATTTTTAGGATATTTATCTATTTACCAGTGGTTTACCACTACAGTTCTATTTTTAGGATATTTATCCTTTTTACCAGTGGTTTACCACTACAGTTCTATTTTTAGGATATTTATCCTTTTTAACAGTGGTTTACCACAAGAGTTCTGTTTTTAGGATATTTATCTATTTACCAGTGGTTTACCACTACAGTTCTATTTTTAGGATATTTATCCTTTTAACAGTGGTTTACCACTGGAGTTCTGTTTTTAGGATATTTATCCTTTTTAACAGTGGTTTACCACAAGAGTTCTGTTTTTAGGATATTTATCCTTTTTAACAGTGGTTTACCACAAGAGTTCTGTTTTTAGGACATTTATCTATTTACCAGTGGTTTACCACAAGAGTTCTATTTTTAGGATATTTATCTATTTACCAGTGGTTTACCACTACAGTTCTATTTTTTTAGGATATTTATCTATTTACCAGTGGTTTACCACTACAGTTCTATTTTTAGGATATTTATCCTTTTAACAGTGGTTTACCACTGAGTTCTGTTTTTAGGATATTTATCCTTTTTAACAGTGGTTTACCACTAGAGTACTGTTTTTAGGACATTTATCTATTTACCAGTGGTTTACCACAAGAGTTCTGTTTTTAGGACATTTATCTATTTACCAGTGGTTTACCACAAGAGTTCTATTTTTAGGATATTTATCTATTTACCAGTGGTTTACCACTACAGTTCTATTTTTAGGATATTTATCTATTTACCAGTGGTTTACCACTACAGTTCTATTTTTTAGGATATTTATCCTTTTAACAGTGGTTTACCACTGGAGTTCTGTTTTTAGGATATTTATCCTTTTAACAGTGGTTTACCACTAGAGTTCTGTTTTTAGGATATTTATCTATTTACCAGTGGTTTACCACTACAGTTCTGTTTTTAGGATATTTATCCTTTTAACAGTGGTTTACCACTGGAGTTCTGTTTTTAGGATATTTATCCTTTTAACAGTGGTTTACCACTAGAGTTCTGTTTTAGGATATTTATCTATTTACCAGTGGTTTACCACTACAGTTCTGTTTTAGGATATTTATCTATTTACCAGTGGTTTACCACTACAGTTCTATTTTTAGGATATTTATCCTTTTAACAGTGGTTTACCACTGAGTTCTGTTTTAGGATATTTATCTATTTACCAGTGGTTTACCACTACAGTTCTATTTTTAGGATATTTATCCTTTTTACCAGTGGTTTACCACTACAGTTCTATTTTTAGGATATTTATCTATTTACCAGTGGTTTACCACTACAGTTCTATTTTTAGGATATTTATCCTTTTTACCAGTGGTTTACCACTACAGTTCTATTTTTAGGATATTTATCCTTTTAACAGTGGTTTACCACTGGAGTTCTGTTTTAGGATATTTATCCTTTTTAACAGTGGTTTACCACAAGAGTTCTGTTTTTAGGATATTTATCCTTTTTAACAGTGGTTTACCACAAGAGTTCTGTTTTTAGGACATTTATCTATTTACCAGTGGTTTACCACAAGAGTTCTATTTTTAGGATATTTATCTATTTACCAGTGGTTTACCACTACAGTTCTATTTTTAGGATATTTATCCTTTTTAACAGTGGTTTACCACAAGAGTTCTGTTTTTAGGATATTTATCCTTTTTAACAGTGGTTTACCACAAGAGTTCTGTTTTAGGATATTTATCTATTTACCAGTGGTTTACCACAAGAGTTCTGTTTTTAGGATATTTATCTATTTACCAGTGGTTTACCACTACAGTTCTATTTCTTTTTTAGGATATTTATCTATTTACCAGTGGTTTACCACTACAGTTCTATTTTTAGGATATTTATCCTTTTAACAGTGGTTTACCACTGGAGTTCTGTTTTTAGGATATTTATCCTTTTTTTACACAGTGGTTTACCACTAGAGTTCTGTTTTAGGATATTTATCTATTTAAAGTGGTTTACCACTACAGTTCTGTTTTTAGGATATTTATCCTTTTAACAGTGGTTTACCACTGGAAGTTCTGTTTTTAGGATATTTATCTTTTTAACAGTGGTTTACCACTAGATTTCTGTTTTTAGGACATTTATCTATTTACCAGTGGTTTACCACTACAGTTCTATTTTTAGGATATTTATCCTTTTTAACAGTGGTTTACCACTGGAGTTCTGTTTTTAGGATATTTATCTATTTACCAGTGGTTTACCACTACAGTTCTATTTTTAGGATATTTATCTATTTACCAGTGGTTTACCACTACAGTTCTGTTTTTAGGATATTTATCCTTTTACCAGTGGTTTACCACTACAGTTCTATTTTTTAGGATATTTATCCTTTTTTAACAGTGGTTTACCACAAGAGTTCTGTTTTAGGATATTTATCTATTTACCAGTGGTTTACCACTACAGTTCTATTTTTTAGGATATTTATCCTTTTTAACAGTGGTTTACCACTGGAGTTCTGTTTTAGGATATTTATCCTTTTTAACAGTGGTTTACCACAAGAGTTCTGTTTTTAGGATATTTATCCTTTTTAACAGTGGTTTACCACAAGAGTTCTGTTTTTAGGACATTTATCTATTTACCAGTGGTTTACCACAAGAGTTCTATTTTTAGGATATTTATCTATTTACCAGTGGTTTACCACTACAGTTCTATTTTTAGGATATTTATCCTTTTTAACAGTGGTTTACCACTGGAGTTCTGTTTTTAGGATATTTATCCTTTTAACAGTGGTTTACCACTAGAGTTCTGTTTTAGGATATTTATCTATTTAAAGTGGTTTACCACTACAGTTCTGTTTTTAGGATATTTATCATTTTTTTAACAGTGGTTTACCACTGGAGTTCTGTTTTAGGATATTTATCCTTTTAACAGTGGTTTACCACTGGAGTTCTGTTTTAGGATATTTATCCTTTTTAACAGTGGTTTACCACTAGAGTTCTGTTTTTAGGATATTTATCTATTTACCAGTGGTTTACCACTACAGTTCTGTTTTTAGGATATTTATCCTTTTTAACAGTGGTTTACCACTGGAGTTCTGTTTTTAGGATATTTATCCTTTTTAACAGTGGTTTACCACTAGATTTCTGTTTTTAGGATATTTATCTATTTAAATGTGGTTTACCACTACAGTTCTGTTTTTAGGATATTTATCCTTTTTAACAGTGGTTTACCACTGGAGTTCTGTTTTTAGGATATTTATCCTTTTTAACAGTGGTTTACCACAAGAGTTCTGTTTTTTAGGATATTTATCCTTTTTAACAGTGGTTTACCACAAGAGTTCTGTTTTTAGGATATTTATCTATTTACCAGTGGTTTACCACAAGAGTTCTGTTTTAGGATATTTATCTATTTACCAGTGGTTTACCACTACAGTTCTATTTTTAGGATATTTATCCTTTTAACAGTGGTTTACCACTGAGTTCTGTTTTTAGGATATTTATCCTTTTAACAGTGGTTTACCACTAGAGTTCTGTTTTAGGATATTTATCTATTTAAAGTGGTTTACCACTACAGTTCTGTTTTTAGGATATTTATCCTTTTAACAGTGGTTTACCACTGGAGTTCTGTTTTTAGGATATTTATCCTTTTAACAGTGGTTTACCACTGGAGTTCTGTTTTTAGGATATTTATCCTTTTTAACAGTGGTTTACCACTAGATTTCTGTTTTTAGGACATTTATCTATTTACCAGTGGTTTACCACTACAGTTCTGTTTTTAGGATATTTATCCTTTTTAACAGTGGTTTACCACTGAGTTCTGTTTTTAGGATATTTATCCTTTTTAACAGTGGTTTACCACTAGAGTTCTGTTTTTAGGATATTTATCTATTTAAAGTGGTTTACCACTACAGTTCTGTTTTTAGGATATTTATCTTTTTAACAGTGGTTTACCACTGAGTTCTGTTTTTAGGATATTTATCTATTTAACAGTGGTTTACCACTAGAGTTCTGTTTTTAGGACATTTATCTATTTACCAGTGGTTTACCACTACAGTTCTGTTTTTAGGATATTTATCCTTTTTAACAGTGGTTTACCACTAGAGTTCTGTTTTTAGGACATTTATCTATTTACCAGTGGTTTACCACTACAGTTCTGTTTTTAGGATATTTATCCTTTTTAACAGTGGTTTACCACTACAGTTCTATTTTTAGGATATTTATCCTTTTTAACAGTGGTTTACCACTGGAGTTCTGTTTTTAGGATATTTATCCTTTTTAACAGTGGTTTACCACTGGAGTTCTGTTTTTAGGATATTTATCCTTTTTAACAGTGGTTTACCACTGAGTTCTGTTTTAGGATATTTATCCTTTTTAACAGTGGTTTACCACTAGAGTTCTGTTTTTCGGATATTTATCCTTTTTAACAGTGGTTTACCACTAGATTCTGTTTTTAGGACATTTATCTATTTACCAGTGGTTTACCACTAGAGTTCTGTTTTCAGGATATTTATCTATTTAAATGTGGTTTACCACTAGAGTTCTGTTTTTAGGACATTTCTCTTTTTACCAGTGGTTTACCACTAGATTTCTGTTTTTAGGATATTTATCTATTTAAATGTGGTTTACCACTAGAGTTCTGTTTTTAGGATATTTATCTATTTAAATGTGGTTTACCACTAGAGTTCTGTTTTTAGGATATTTATCTATTTAACAGTGGTTTACCCCAAGAGTTCTGTTTTTAGGATATTAATCTATTTCTTAATAATTGTGAACTTTTCATTGCTTTGTTCTTTGCTGTGCTACAAAGAAAAATGCTGTTTTCAAACTGTTTACTCAAAGAAAAGTTTGAAAATTCCTCTTTACTAGAAACTTAGCAACAGGTTACGAGTGACAGAAATAAGAGCTAAAACTTACAGTTTTTAATATATACTTGTATATTGATAGAATAGATAATAACTTCATTATTGTAATGTTAGACATTTTCTGGTTCTGTCTTTCGTAGTGGTTTATTTATGTACTTGTTGTAGTTTTAATTTGTTCTTTGAGGACATATAGTTTAATAACGTCTGTATCAGTACTGTTTTCATCAAGCTGTTTTACCATTCATTGGTTAAAGTTACATCAGGATTGGAGAATGTGAAAAGAACTGTCACCATATAACATTAATATATACCAAATCAGTGTTTGTAGTTATTCCAGTGTATATTATTTTATTACATAATATATTTATATGATTTTATTTTATAAAGAGTAATCTAAATCTAGAAAGGTCAAAACGTTGTTCTCTCCTTATCAATAAAAGTGTTAATACCAGCCATTCTGAGATACATTTTTATTTCAAGTGGGTATCACATCATCAGGGATAATTTAAATTTTTGTGATGTCATACAGGTGAAGATATGTCAAAATTCTATAAATATAATCTCAAAAAGAAATTCTAACAATAATTTAGTGACCAGATATTCATACCATTTATAACCTACTCCAAAATGTCTCACATTGCTTAAGAACTGAATTTATATCTGTTGTGGTATCAGAGTGTTCAGAAAAATTAATTTAAACAAGAAATTACCCATACCAACTACATGAGAGACTGCTTCCTTGAAGAATCTATAATTTTTCACTTGCTACATTTCATTTCTGCCATCAGAAATTCTATTTCCAGGACCACAAAACAGTTTCTAACTAATGTGCCTATTGTATCAACTCTTACCATCACTGGTTTACTGGGATTTTATGATCTCATTCAATCAGTTGTGTTCATTTGTACATGACATGTAAATTATTTTCCAGCATGGTGGTTGTCCATGGAATAATACCATCTGTTTTGAAGTTATCTTCTCTCATATGCTCATCTTCATTTTAACTCTTTTAACATTTCTGCTAAACCTTCTTTGAAACTATTTCTAGCTTCATCTGCTGTACATGTGTTTAATTTTAATGTTTTCAATTTGAGTACTAAAGCTATAAACAGAAGTATGGGAGTACAGTATGCATCTAGTCATCATCTTGATGTGGTAAACACCATAAGTTGAGTCGTTCCTCTCACTGACATTGTAAATCTTATAATAGTTACAAAGATACACACAATATTTGTTTTATCATGAAGTCCTTTTTATTAAATCTAGAAGTTTACTTTTTATATTCCGTCCTCTATTGTATTACAGTTATCAAAGGTTTGTGAAAATATTGCTTTAATCTACCTTTAGCTTTCCACAAGCCTTGACCAAGAAACCCTTACATACATTTAAAGACAAAAATAACTCTGAATCACTGTTTGTACTGAACCTCTTGACTTGGAACCCTAAACAGATGAGGTATGTAAACAAACAAATCACATGAAGCCTAATGTGATATTTATCAAAATATTAAACCTGTTGTTATATCTGTTATTTGTGTGTTTCCTACTGGCCTGCTTGGTAATCGTTTTTCTGTGGGAACCATTCAGCACAATGATACACTCTTTATTATCTGTGTTACAACAATACAAGCTCATTACTGTCTGTGTTACAACAAACCAGACTCTCTACATTCTGTGTGACAGCAAAATATGATCTTTATATCTGTGTTACAGCAAAGTGTTATTTAATATCTGTGGTGAAACAATACAAGCTCTTTACTATCTGTGTTACAATAACACAGACTTTTAATATCTGTGTTACAATATAGACTCTCTACTATCAGTGTTACAACAATACAGACTCTTTAATATCTGTTATAACAATACAGACATTTTACCACCTGTGTTACAACAATACAGACTCTTTACTGTATATTTTACAACAATACAAGTTCTTTATTATCTGTGTTACAATATAGACTCTCTACTATCTGGATCACAACAAGTACAGACTCTTTACTTTCTGTGTTACAACAATACAAGTTATTTAATATCTGTGTTACAACAGTACAAGCTCTTTACTTTTGTATTTGCTTATCAGTTTTGTTTTTAACGAAACATTTTGTGTAGGGTTTAATTTTGTCATTCATGTCACTTCTGTCGTTTAAAACACTGTTGTGTATCAGGTAGTCGTTTATTTCATGCTGTCTTGAAAATAAATTACAGTTAAGAGTCTCAGTTTCTAAATAATCGTTCCCATAAGAAATTTTCCTTCCCGTTTTTTAAATATTTCGCGACTAAACCTCTTCTTCTGATATTTTCAAACGCTCCATTTCTAAGCCTTGTTTCACCTTTTTTTCAAATATTCTACTACTGAACCTTCTTTCTACGATATTTTGGTATACGTTCTCATGGAAACGTATAAATTGGTTTTTCATCGGTAAATTTGAATATCTGCTTAATGTAGTTTAGTCTTTTGTTTCTGAAATTACTTTATCTTGTTTTATTGTCGTTTATATTTCTGTTCCTTCGGTTTATATCAAATCCCTGTCACACCAAACAAGTTCGCCCTTTCAACTGTGTGTGCGTTATAATGTAAAAGTCAATCCCACTATTCGTCAGCAAAAGAGTAGCCCAAGAGTTGGCGGTGGGTGGTGATGACTAGCTGTCTTTCCTCTAGTCTTACACTGTAAAATAAGTGACGGCTAGCGCAGATAGCCCTTGTATAGAGTTGCGCGAAATTTAAACTAAACCAAACCTTCGATTTATAAATGCTAAAACTAAATTTTGTTGTTGTTTTATATCTTTTACCACAAAAGAGATTAAAATATTTACTGTCTTAAGTGTTAAATAAATTGTACGAGTTAATATGTTTTGGTGGGGAGTTTTTTTTAGTTTTTATTTTCTGTCATACTCTACTGACATAAATGTGCAAGTGACAATTAACAAATCAAATAATCAACAGATTTAGGTTTTTTTCAAACATACACATACAAGTTAAAGCATCTATTATTTAAAAACAAGACTTGTTAGAAGTAGGATTAACTGAGAATCGATTCTTCAGGAATTGTGCTAGTCATCAACGCTGACCCATTTTCACCACATTAGGCCTTAGGAAGGAAAACTGATGCAGGTTTTAAGTCAATAAATCGGCTATTACGAAGTTACAAAGGAAATTTTAGGCTATATTAATTAATTTAAATTTTTTCATCAACAACAAACAAGTAATTAGCTAATATATAGAAATATATATTAAAAGTTAGTGTTATATATCTTCAGAAACATATTACGTTTCTCCAACCGTTAAGATTTAAAATTGGTCTGGTAAGCAATACGCAAGTATATTCAAAATGAACAGGATAGCAAAGGCCAACAAAGGCTAACGACAGGATATTATAAAGTAATTCTAAATTTAAAAAATAAATAAACCAGACACAATGTGTAATACCGAATGAAAACCGTATTTTTGTCAAGGTTAAAAACGTACAATAGAAACGTTGGATGGTTACCTGCTATTGGATTCGTGAATTCATGAAGTGATGTCTTTCTATTGAAATGTTAGTCCGCCAGCCAACTCACTGTGGATCCTTGGAGATTATTTAAAGTTATAATCTCTTATAGATTTAACGATAGCAGTTTCTTCTAACCACATGGCTGGTCATTCTAATTTAACATCTGCCCTGCTGGCTGAGGACACTGTTCTTGTCTGCATTCATGAGTAATGTTTAGCTATAGTTCCCATGAGCATAACAGGTATGAAGTCTAGAGAACATCAGGTTTTTTGGACTGTGTCATATGCAAAAACTGCATAAATTTAGAATAAACTAAAAATGTTGAAATAACGCACATATACCTGTATATCACGCTTTCCCTCCTCTGTTTCAACAGAAAACTCAACATTGTATTCGTGGTATTGAATAAAATTTTAAGCACTGCATTTTTAGATGATACCTTTTCCAGGTTGGTTGTCACAGTTAGCTTCATATCACAGTATCTTGACATCTTAGATCAGTGGGACAGCGGTAAGTCTTCGGATTTACAACGCTAACATCAGGGGTTCAATCCGCTCAATGAGCATAGCAGGTAACCTACTGTGGTTTTGCTATAACAAAATACACAACACATATTTTTATTTCCATGGTCATGGTGATTATTATTGTTGTGTTATTTCTGTAATTGATTCGAGTTATACAACACTAATGATTGATTTTACCTAATGCTAATGTATGCTGAAAACAACACATATTTATTTTCACATTTATATTTCTATACACATGTACTGTCACAATAAATTTTCACACGCTGACGCCCATATAAAGTAATCAATAAGTGATGTTTTGATAATATACTGCTATCCTGAAGTGGCCAGGTCGTTAAGGCGCTCGATTTATAATTTGAGGGTCGCGAGTTCGAATCACCGTCGTACCAAACATGCTCGTCCTTTTAGTCTTGGGTACGTTATAAAGTACGGTCAATCCATTCGTTGGTAAAAGAGTAGCCCCAGAGTTGGCGGTGGATGGTGACGACTAGCTGCCTTCCATCTTGTCTCACATTGCTAAATTAGGGACGGCTGGCGCAGATAGCCCTCGAGTTGCTTTGTGCGAAATTCAAAATAAACAAACAAACACTCAAGAAGCCGTCAAACTCAATTCGTTTTTGGTTTTTTCATTTCAGACATTGCAAAATAAATTACCACTGGCAGAATTCAGTTAAACTAAGACTTTGCAGTTAAATATTTTGTCAGCCAGGAAAAATGCTACTCTTTTCCAACTTGCAATCAGAGGAAAATATTACTTCACGTATTTAATGAAATATTAAGCAAATTATGGAAATAAATTTGAATTAGAAGGTAATTTAATAATTTATATACTCCTGATGAACATGTAAAACTGGAACGTTGAATGAATAAAATAGGTTGTAAGGTTTTCTGACATTCACTGTCACTACACTTGTTTGTAATCAGGAAAATAATGAAAATTAGGTAGTTTTAATTTTACCGACAGGCGAAAATTATTTCTTTCTTGATCTCGATCTTGCCACATGGTTACATTTTTTGGTACCTTATTTAATATTTCATCATTATTGTTTTGAGATATAACAAAAAGTCTACGTGATTATTGTTGCAGGTAAAATACTTTATCAGATATATTTTCTAGTAAAACTTCAAAATATTGCAAATTACATGTATATATATCTTCTGACGTACTGTACCGGATAATTGGCTCGTTAAATTGGCCTACTGTAATACTGTTAATAGTGTTAGTATAAACCGTGTAAAGTGTATTATTACAGTGACATTACTTAATGTTTTGTGGATTATGTTGATTGTAATTTGCATATATATATATATGTATGTATGTGTTAATACTTACCTACGGCTACATTACTGTTGCTAATTGTTATACAATATAACCAGGGTGTAGCTTTAGTATTGCTTAGTGCTACTGGTATTACTTTTGTTAAGATGTGAAATTGAAATTATTTTTAAAAATGAGTTGGAAAATGTTAATTATAAAATTAAGCCTCTGTAAAATTCTGCCTAAGCCTAACCCACTATTTTGTTTTACTTAAGTATAATTATAACATAATGTTTGCTGCTACCATAACTTTGTGTGTACAACTTTTCTAATACACGTTAAAACTAATCAGGTTTATTTCTCACTACAAGTGCTCGACAGTGTATTTAACTGTGTATAAACTTTTATATGTATATCTACATTCAGTTTTGTGACAAACTTCATAAAGTGTAAGTTTTATTTATCCAGTACTTACGGGAAGTATTCTAGTGTGCTGTTTACAGTATTAGTTAATAATAACTTATAATTTCACTTTCATAATTAAATAAAACATAATTGTAATAATATTCAAAAACAATCTCAACAATTATAATTTAGCCAGAATAAAATTACTCAAGTCAAAGTACTGTAATAAACAATACATTAATTACCCTTTAAAGTTAATTATGTTTATATCAAAGATTCAGAGGAGAAGAAATTGAAAATTATGAAACAGAAAGTGTTTTGGGGTCAACCACAGTGTATTGAAATTTTAAAAAATTGTTTTAAACTTAAATTCTTTTGTTATCTAGGTTTGTTTCGTTAGTAACTACGTCATGTATTAGGCCTAGTGGTTTTGGCACATTTACTATGTACAGTGTAATTTAGAACAAATAAAGGCATATTTTCCTTTATGCAATGTAATATTGCCAAGTGTAATTCCATATGTCACTTAACCTATTACCACAATCTTTATGTAGTTGCTTGGCACATTGCTTCAATAAATTAGAATTACAAAACCCTTCTTTCATATTATTTTTATTACAGTTTCTAATGACATACATTTTTTATAATGTAGGTCATTATGTATTACTGAAAATTCTCAAATACTTGGTATTTAGGACAGAAGTTACTTGTGTGTGATGAACTCCAATCTACAGAAGAGATTTTCTCTTTGTATAATATGCTTATTAATAGGTTGATGTTTGTTGATAATATTTTCACTGACTGTTGTGCTTACCTTGGTCACCAAAATATTTTTGTATCATTAGTTATGAAATGTAAATGTATCTTCACATAAATGTAGATTTCATCAGATTTTTAAATATATCTGAGTCACAGGATTATTTCATTTTGATCCCTGTCGTGAAAAATTGCTTTAGGTTATCTGCGCTAGCCATCCGTAATTTAACAGTGTAACCACCTATTGCCAATTATTGAGGTAATCATTTAACAAAGAATAGTGGGATTCACCGACACGTCACTGCCGGCTGAAGAGGCATGTTTAGTGTGGCGTGGATTCGAACACGCGATCCTGAGATAAAACTTTAGTGCCCCTAACCACCTGGCCATGCCGGGGCTCATCAGGAGTTAGAGACGACAGGTTTTTCTCAACAGACACAAATTCCTTTCTTTAAAAATTAGTAATCGTTTTGTAATAAAAAAGTTCAACCTCATGTCCATGTTTTGTACATGTATTGCCAGTAACTGTCACACGTAAAACTTAAAAGATTGCACGTCATTCGTATTTCTATCCACACATCACAATAACTTTGTAGATCTTTATAATGACAATGATTTGTTTGTTGTGTCCCATCAGCTCTGAAAATATCTGGACTCAGCGAAACGTATTGTTTAACAATAGATACAGCGAACGTAGTGCGATTGGAAAAATTTTTTCACTTTCTAGTGTTTGAATATCTTAAGCAGTAGATCTAGTGTCCTTTAGTGGTACAATAGTATGTCTACAGACTGTTCTCCTGAAAGCGGGCTTCATTACCCGTGTTAAGCAGATTGTCCTCATGTAACTTTGTTTAATGACAAATAAATTAGATGCAAAATTCTATCTTTAAAAGGTCGCTTACACCATAAATTCAACGAATGACGTATTATTCTGTCTGTAAGTTTTGTAAGTTTGAAGGTATGACATTTCTTCTGAGGTTTCACCTACTAATTTAATTTTATATTTGTTGTGTTTAAAATAATAACAGTCTACAATTACTGTATGTAAAACAATGCATGTTGAATATATTTTACTTTATAACAAACTTACCCACATTAATATCAGACTCATGGTTGAGAAATGTTTGTATTGTCACTGTTTTGTGAACTGTTTTTGGATGATTTGAGGTTCGATACATTATAATAAAACAGTCTTTATCACACTATACTTTTATTTATAACTTTTTTTTTTTTTCGTCAATTTTAATGACATGGAAAGATATCAGTTGAAAATATAGACTTTAATTTAAAACAAAAATTTTAAAGGTTTTTGTTTGTTTGTTTTAATTTCCATGCTCAACTCAAGATTTTCCAGCTTCGACGAGAGATGTCGCTGTCGGCGCATCACCCACTAATGCACCAGCAAAGGATGAACATTGATGACATCTGATAGAATCTGCTGAACAATATTGTAGAGATTGGCAACATGTTTTGCCACTACAGCAACAGACGGCATTATGATATGGGCAACAACCGAAACTGCCATTGGGACGCAAGCAACAAGTATACCCGTCAGGACAGGTCCATCCATTTACAGATCAACAACAGCTACGGATAAAATAAATCGTTCATATTACATTATGTGTTAACAATAGAATGTTTATCACTGTCGTTTCGACTCTCCCAGGTAATATCATAATAACCTTTATTTTACTTCACACATCAAGAGAACTAAGTTGGAAAACACAAATTTTAGTTTGTCGTTATTAAACACATGACAGAGGTAACAAATGGCTACTAAACTGTGTTGACCAATACCAACATTTTACTTACTGTGTAAACAAGTGTTTTATATCAAAAATTAATAAGAAACCTAAGAAAGAGCACAACTTCTATAACCGTTTAACCCTCAATTTTAAATTAAGATGTATAATAACATGTCTGTGATAAAGGTTTTAACTTCAACTATAAAAATAAATTGTAACAGTATAAAATATAACTTGGCTAATTAGCTGAATTAATTTCATATCATTGCACGTCCATCATTTTAACCTGTTTCTTATTTCTACTTCTTGGTTCAATGAACGATGGCGCAATAGATAAAATAGAAACATGGAGAGACTGGTTCAACAAAATTAACTGTTTATTTTATGAAAGTTTACCGTGTTAAACAGTTTAGTAGATTTTAGTTTTATCGTGTTGTATAACTTACGTTCAGGTTGATGATTTAGTAGGAAGTCGTTCATTCCACAGATTCCAACAATTCCTTTGCAGAATCAGATCACGTGATTAAATACATAATAAAGACAAACCGACGTGTAAAATCATTCTTTCGACAAACTTGCCATAAGCGTCTCACGCTAGGACGACAGAGAGAACAGAACAGGAATGCGGTCTTCATGTCTACAGTACAGATAACAAGACACTGAAGAGATAAAATCAAATCAAAACAATTTATTAAAACAGGAACAAAACTTACAACGGAATTCCAGAAAACAAACGAACAATTTTGTTTTGAAAAATTACAAAGACGTAATTCTGTGTTGTTGTTAAACTGTCGTTTGTTACAAATATCACGAATGATAATTTTAACACGATAAAAAACAGTATTTTACTTCACTTGTTATTCAGAGAAAATGTTTTATTTTAAAGATGCTAAGAAAGTTATTACTTCTAAAGTTATAAAACAGATAATTCACACATAATGTATCAACATAAAGATATCCTACCTTCCGATGATTTTCACTTAACTTCACTTGCAAGTTTTGTTTATTGTTTCAGACAGTACTAGAAATACCGAACTGTTCATATCTTTTATAGTAAAATGTTCACGAAAAATAAGAAATGAGATTTGTCAGAAACTGTTTCACCATATCTAACTCCACCTTGATGTGAATATAAAAACTTGTATTATACAACACTTTACTAGTTGTCTCGTAATATCGAAGATTTCTTGGAAGGGTTTATTTTCTCATTGTTAATTGGTTCAGTATTTTTATTCCAGTTACAGGTAAATATTCCTCATGATCATGACCATGACACACTAAAATCAAGGTTTCCATACTTGCCCTTGGCAAAGCAGAGTTAAACCAATACACAGATCTGACAACAAACAAACTAACCAACTCTCAGAGTCGAAGTGTTACGTAAAAAAACAATTGTCTTCACCCAATCTTTACATACGTTGAAAAGTAGACAAAAATATTTGTCTATTATAATGTTTGTCCTGAAGTGTTCATTTCATGAGACGACACATTTAAGTTACAAACATACATGCAATATGAAGAAGCATATATAAACGTACGTTCATATTAACTTTTTTAAAGGTATTTAATACCTTTTATGGTCGAACAGAATTAGAACTTTAAGGCTTATAAAGCTAAAATTCAAGGTTCAAAACCTTCGGTGGATACGTTGGATTACCATATGACTTGTGTTTATAAACGTTTATTAAATTTCGAGTAAACTCATTCATGGGTTATCCAAAACAGTCCCTACTTTCAGTCCGAATTGGCCGTAACATTATAATTTTGATATGACGATTAGTAGGGCTATGTTCGGTAACACAATTAGAACAAAATGTTTAACATCAGTGTTCTCAAACGATTGTCTTTATAGTGGTGTTTCAACATGATTCTCAAACGACTGTGTTTTTTTATAGTGGTGTTTCTGTATCAGTGATTCTCAAACGACTGTGTTTTTTATGGTGTTTCTGTTTGTAGTTATTCTCAAACGCTATAAAGTCTTAATGGCTGAAAGGACGGTCATGCTTGGTGGGATGGGGTTTCGAACCCTGACCCTGAGACTGTGATTCACTGTTGTATATTATTTGGGCGTTTCTTCACATTTCTGTCCTCTGTCTTGTTTGGGAACTATCTGTTATTTCTATTATGTTTGTTGGTGTTTTCACACGCTATATTGATTTCTCACTTAAGTGTGTTTTAAACAATATATGTATCATAAGCTGCTATAGAAGAAAATATCTTTTATATACATAGTACACAATAATTATGGAAAACGTATGTCTAATTGTCTGTGTTACACTTTGCAGAAAAATACTTTCTCACGATTCAGTTCCATCTACAGTCTTTCTATAAAACTCAGACTCGACTTTCGTCCTGCAAGAAATATGTTTACTTGACCCACAATATTATTCAGTTATAAACACGTGACTTAAAGATGACTCAGGTCAGTTTCAGGTTCACAAAGAAGTACTTTTGCAATAGTTAGACGTTATTTACAATAAATAAATGTAAACAGTAAACCACGTGAGCTTCATGTCACAACCAATATGTGTGCCTGAATGTCCTATAAAGTTGTATTTCAAAACAATCTGATCTTCTAAATCGATCGTGCTTACAGCTCGTTTCTTAGACTTGTCTAATCGATTTCGTCTCATCTCTGATTGGCTTCTTTCAAACATCAGCGAGAAACGTCACGAGGATTATACCCCATAATTTTGATTTGATAGATTAAAGAAAAGGCAGCTAATTAACAGAATCCACCGACAAATTTTGCCCGCTCTATTCGAAAAGTTGTATTTCACTTTTACTCTTATAACGCATGAGCGGTTCCAAAGTGTGAAACATAGGTTTGTGTCAACAGGACATAAACCGTAAATCGCCAGATTGATTGACGTCTAGTTTATTGATCCAGAGAGCTATCTCACCTAGAATAATGTAAATATGGCTGTATCAGTTAAACTGTTGTAATACTGTAGCTTTACAGAAGCTCGAAACCAAGACATTATAATCACAGATGTTCCTTACGATGTTGTAACATAATAATTATAAGAACTATATGACACAAACTAAACAAGTCTATTTTCTGGATAAGACATGAAATATAGAAAATAAATCATAATTTTGTCAAATGTAAATATGATATGAATCTGAAACATAAATCATACCACGAAATAAGAGCATAGATTGGCAATTTAGAGAAAGATACCTGTGTTACAAGTTTAGTAGAAACACAAAGTATTGTTTGGTCCTCAAACTTGATATTCAATATTAAAGACAACTGGTTGGTACGCAAACAGTTTTCAACTTCAAGGTCATAAACGATACATCGAATTCACTTCGTTTATTTTTTAAATTTATCATAAATCTACAGTCTTTTTGTCTTTTATTTTCCCAACAGGTTACGGAATGTTAAGCAACGTTTACAGAGTCTTTCACATGTTTTGTAATTACCAGAAAAAAAAGTAGTTAAACTTCTATTTTAATTATTAAATGTTGAAACAATCTTGTTACTGGATCGGTCTTTACAATACGTTTAGAAACGTCGCGATAAATAAATATATAAATAAAATAAACACCTTAAAACCATTCATTACTTCACAGTGGGCATGGCATGGCCAGGTGGTTAAGACACGCGATTCTAATCTGAGTGTCGCGGGTTCGAATTCTAGTCGCACCAAACATGCTCGACTTTTCAACTATAATGTGACGGTCAATCCCACTATTCGTTAGTAAAATAGTAGCCCCAGAGTTGGCGGAGTTTGGTGATGACTAGTTGCTTTCCTCCAGTTTACATTGCTAAGTTAAGGACGGCTAGCGCAGATAGCACTCGTGCAGTTTTGCGAAATTCAAAACAAACCAATCCTTCAAAGTGTTTTATTTTTCGTTACTTAATTTGTCTGACGCACTTGTTCGAGTTGTCTCACAACATGGGGTTTCGATACCCGTGGTGAGTAATGTAGAGACAGCTGATTGAGTAGCTTTGTGCTTAATTTCAAAGAAAGAATCTTAATTTATGTAACGAACATTTTCAAGTTACTGACAAATATACATTTTGTTTCTTTTAGAACAAAGCCACACTGGGTATCTGTAGAGAACTGTAGACTTGAATGTGAATAGTTATAAGTTCGTAAACTTACCGGTATCCCACGGCGTGTTAAGTGGGACACATATTTATACACCATGGGTACAACGTACATTTAATAACAGTTACCCAAAGTGAAATGTCCCCTCCCGTTATTTCAAAGATTAAGTTTGAAGGCTTATAACGCTAAAACGTGGGTTTCGATACCCGTGATGGGAACAACACACGAATCCTATTTCGTAGGTTTCTACCTAATAAAAAACAAAAGGAACATTTTTCAATGAACACAAATCTCGCTACACTTTCCAACTCTTTCTCAAGTTAACTGTTTACTGTAATGACAACATAATACATTTTGACTTATGTCGTAATGTATATAAATTATTTCGTTGTCTGGAAGAAAGACTTTAGTATCTTGAGACAAACACACAGACAACTTGAGTTCCTTCACCTTTATTACATTCTGTACCAGGGTTTCAGTAGACATACATATGACTTATAACTCTAAAATCCGAATTTCAATACCTATCATGAAAGAATAACAAGTAATCCATTTGTTATTAGTCATCCTCACCCACCGCCAACTGTTGGACTACTTTTTACCAACGAATAGTGGATTGACCGTCACATATAACGCTTCCATAGCTGAAAGGGCTAGCATGTTTGGTGCGACGAAGAATCGAACCCACGACCCTCAGATTACGAGTCGAACGTCTTAACCCACCTGGCCATGCCGGGCAATTTACTTGACTATCAACATTGTTATAGAGGAGTCTTATACGTGACAGTGACCACAGTTAAACACAGAAATGAACAGATGTTCAAACAAGGTTTTGTTAGACAAATGTAATTTAACTTGAAGGGGAACAATATCTTCAAGTGAAACTTTAAGACCGAAAAGTATTCTCCACATTGGTTGAGTATATGTCTCATATCGTGACTTTAGTTTTAAGGTGGAGACAAATAATGATCAAATAAAAATAAAATTTCACATAACTTCCAGTAACCTTAGCCTCAAGTTTGGAATATCAACAAACATAGCATGCAAAGTTTGTTATCCTTGGGATTATTCAGGACTGAACCATTATTAACTTATAACTAAGCTTCCAAGAATTATAACAAGAAAGTGTTATCCCAAATCTTCCATGTAAAACCGTTACTGTACAACACTAATAATTAACGGTTTAGAAACATTTAATGAGAAACCAGTCAACCTCAGGAACAAGTGAGACCTAGAGAAACAATACGTCCCACAATACAGCTAAGTGTTTGTAACAACGTGGACAGATTATACTCGTTTCAAAATGTTAATAAATGAAGTACAAGTGGTAATTTTACAGTTATACATTTTTGTTTGATGATAAAAAACTTTAAAGTAAAGAAAATGTAACCTTCTGGTAAGAAATTACTAAACTGTATGTGTTATCTCAAACTGCTTAATACATATCTAATTAACGTGCTGTGAAGATGAAACATTTCTATGGTTTTGTTGTCCTATCGAATATTTCGTTCGTACTTTCACACAATATATCACGACTCCTGGTGACAAAACCATAAATGTTTCAGTCCATACAGCTCAAAACATTTAATTAATAGAAATCAATAAATAAATATTTCTAAAACACAAAATACATTTTTGATGAGTTTTTGCTTTGTGTCATAAAAATCATGTGGAAATCAAAGTAATAACATGACACATGATATTCATTAAATCATGTTGTAAGCCTGCATGTTGTCTCAGTCTTAATTATAAATTGTATAAATATAAGATACTGATAAGTAAGTCCACGTATCTTATAATAAAACGTACATAATCTGGAAACACAAGAACTTACACATTGTGCAGTAAGTTACACATTTCGTAATCTTCAGTATTTGTAATAACATTTATTTAACCATATAAAACGAGATAACTGCTTATAAAATGTTCTACCACATTTTATTTTCAAAACTAAGGTACAAACACCATTTTGTACAAACATAATATTCTCCAGACGAAAAACATTTCATTTACGTTTGTTCAGTGTTTATTAGGCACTGAATCTTTTTTATGTCCATATTTAAAATTTTATTTGAACTGTTTGTTTGTTTTTAATTTTAGTGAAAAACTGCTTTAGGTTATCTGCGCTAGCCGTCCGTAATTTAACAGTGTGTAACAAGAGGGAAGGCAGCTAATCATCACTACATACTGCCAATTATTGAGGGTAATCATTTATCAAAGAATAGTGGGATTCACCGTCACGTTATAACGACATCCCGGCAGAAGAAGACATGTTCAGTGTGATGTGGATTCGAACCCGCGAAACACAGATTATAAGTCGAGTGCACTAACCACCTGGCCATGCCGGGGCTCGTCAGGAGTTAGAGACGACAGGTTTTTATCAACACAGACACAAATTCCTTTCTCTAAAAAAATTAGTAATCGTTTTGTAATAAAAAGTTCAACCTCATGTCCATGTTTTGTACATGTATTGCCAGTAACTGTCACACGTAAAACTTAAGAATATTGTACGTCATTCGTATTTCTATCCACACATCACAATAACTTTGTAGATCTTTATAATGACAATGATTTGTTTGTTGTGTCCCATCAGCTCTGAAAATCTCTGGACTCAGCGAAACGTATTGTTTAACAATAGATACAGCAAACGTAGTGCGATTGGAATAATTTTTTACACTTTCTAATGTTTGAATATCCTTAAGCAGTAGATCTAGTGTCCTTTAGTGGTATAATGGTATGTCTACAGACTGTTCTCCTAAAAACCGGGCTTCGTTACCCGTGTTAAGCAGATTGTCCTTGGTGTAACTTTGTTTAATGACAAATAAACAAACTAGATGCAGAATTCTATCTTTAAAAGTCGTCACCTTCTACGTGACGCATTATTCTGTTTGTAAGTATTGTAAGTTTGTAAGGTATGACATTTCTTCTGAGTTTCTCACAAACCTAATTTTAATTTTATATTTATTGTGTTTAAAATAATAACAGTCTACAATTACTGTATGTAAAACAATGCATGTTGAATATATTTTACTTTATAAACAAACTTACCCACATTAATATCAGACTCATGGTTGAGAAATGTTTGTATTGTCACTGTTTTGTGAAACTGTTTTTTGATGATTTGACGTTCGATATATTATAATAAAACAGTCTTTATCACATATACTTTATTTATAACTTTTATTCTTTTTCTCGTCAATTTTTAATGACATGGAAAGGATGTCAGTTAAAATATAGACTTTAATTTTAAAAAAAAAATTTTAAAGGTTTTTTGTTTGTTTTAATTTACGTGCTCAACTCAAGATTTTCCAGCTTCGACGAGAGATGTCGCTGTCGGCGCATCACCCACTAATGCACCAGCAAAGGATGAACATTGATGACATCTGATAGAATCTGCTGAACAATATTGTAGAGACTGGCAACATGTTTTGCCACTACAGCAACAGACGGCATTACGATATGGGCAACAACCGAAACTGCCATTAGGACGGGCAAGTATAACCGTCAGGGCAGGTCCATCCATTTCCACAGTAAACAACAGCTACGGATAAAATAAATCGTTCATATTACATTATGTGTTAACAATAGAATGTTTATCACTGATCGTTTCTGACTCTCTGTAATATCATAATAACCTTTATTTTACTTCAAACTATCAAGAAGACTAAGTTAAGGAAAATATAGCTTTTAACTGACCGCCGAACGTGAGACCAAGTATTTTAACACAAATGCTGTGTAAAGTGTTTTATATCTAAAATTAATAATGAACACTAAGAAAGCAGCATATTTCTATAACAGTTTAACCCCTCAATTTTAATATTATAAGATGTATAATAACATGTCTGTGATAAAGGTTTTTCAACTCAACTATTTTAAAAAATAAATTGAACAATATAAAAATATAACTTGGCGAATTAGCTG
>NW_027467777.1:13461695-13504374 GCF_004210375.1 Tachypleus tridentatus | reverse complement strand
TTTTGATATTTATCCTTTTAACAGTGGTTTACCACTGAGTTCATTTTTAGGATATTTATCTATTTACCAGTGGTTTACCACTAGAGTAAATTGTTTTTAGGACATTTATCTATTTAACAGTGGTTTTACCACAAGAGTTCTGTTTTTTAGGATATTTATCTATTTACCAGTGGTTTACCACTACAGTTCTGTTTTTAGGATATTTATCCTTTTAACAGTGGTTTACCACACTAGAGTTCTGTTTTTTAGGATATTTATCCCTTTTGGGTCAGTGTATTTACCACACAAGATTTTCTGTTTTTTGGGAGTATTTTATCTATTTACCAGTGGTTTACCACTACAGTTCTATTTTTAGGATATTTATCCTTTTAACAGTGGTTTACCACTGGAGTTCTGTTTTTTAAGATATTTATCCTTTTTAACAGTGGTTTACCACAAGAGTTCTGTTTTTTAGGATATTTATCTATTTTACCAGTGGTTTTACCACAAGAGTTCTGTTTTTTTTAGGATATTTATCTATTTACCAGTGGTTTACCACTACAGTTCTGTTTTTAGGATATTTATCCTTTTTTAACAGTGGTTTACCACTAGAGTTCTGGTTTTAGGATATTTATCCTATTTTAACAGTGGTTTACCACCAGAGTTCTGTTTTAGGATATTTATCTATTTTTAGTGGTTTACCACTACAAAGTTCTGTTTTTTGTGGATATTTATCCTTTTAACAGTGGTTTTACCACTGGAGTTCTGTTTTTGTGGATATTTATCCTTTTAACAGTGGTTTTACCACTAGAGTGGTTTTCTGTTTTTTTAGGATATTTATCTATTTAACCAGTGGTTTACCACTCACAGTTCTGTTTTAGGATATTTATCTTTTTACCAGTGGTTTTACCACAGTGGTTTCCACAGTGGTTTACCACTACAGAGTTCTGTTTTTAGGATATTTATCTATTTACCAGTTTTAACAGTGATATTTATCCTACCAGTGGTTTACCCTACAGTTCTGTTTTAGGATATTTATCTATTTTACCAGTGGTTTACCACTACAGTTCTATTTTTTAGGATATTTATCCTTTTTACCAGTGGTTTACCACTACAGTTCTGTTTTTTAGGATATTTATCTATTTACCAGTGGTTTACCACTACAGTTCTATTTTTTAGGATATTTATCCTTTTTTTACCAGTGGTTTACCACTACAGTTCTATTTTTAGGATATTTATCCTTTTACCAGTGGTTTACCACAAGAGTTCTGTTTTTTAGGATATTTATCTATTTACCAGTGGTTTACCACTACAGTTCTGTTTTTTAGGATATTTATCCTTTTAACAGTGGTTTACCACAAGAGTTCTGTTTTAGGATATTTATCCTTTTACCAGTGGTTTACCACAAGAGTTCTGTTTTTTAGGATATTTATCCTTTTTTAACAGTGGTTTACCACAAGAGTTCTGTTTTTTAGGATATTTATCTATTTATCCAGTGGTTTACCACAAGAGTTCATTTTTTTAGGATATTTATCTATTTACACAGTGGTTTACCACTAACAGTTCTATTCCTGGTTTTAGGATATTTATCCTTTTAACAGTGGTTTACCACTGAGTTCTGTTTTTAGGATATTTATCCTTATTTAACAGTGGTTTACCACAAGAGTTCTGTTTTTTGGATATTTATCTATTTTACCAGTGGTTTACCACAAGAGTTCTGTTTTTAGGATATTTATCTATTTACCAGTGGTTTACCACTACAGTTCTTTTTTTAGGATATTTATCTTTTTACCAGTGGTTTACCACTAAGAGTTCTATTTTAGGATATTTATCCTTTTTACCAGTGGTTTACCACAAGAGTTCTGTTTTAGGATATTTATCCCTTTTAACAGTGGTTTACCACTGAGAGTTCTGTTTTAGGATATTTATCTATTTAAAGTGGTTTACCACTACAGTTCTGTTTTTGGGATATTTATCCTTTTAACAGTGGTTTACCACACTAGAGTTCTGTTTTTAGGATATTTATCCTTTTAACAGTGGTTTACCACTAGAGTTCTGTTTTTAGGATATTTATCTATTTACCAGTGGTTTACCACTAGAGTTCTGTTTTTAGGATATTTATCTATTTAACAGTGGTTTACCACTAGAGTTCTATTTTTAGGATATTTATCCCTTTTAACAGTGGTTTACCACTGGAGTTCTGTTTTAGGATATTTATCTATTTACCAGTGGTTTACCACTACAGTTCTGTTTTTAGGATATTTATCCTTTTTACCAGTGGTTTACCACTACAGTTCTATTTTTAGGATATTTATCTTTCTTTTAACAGTGGTTTACCACTACAGTTCTATTTTTTAGGATATTTATCTATTTTACCAGTGGTTTACCACTACAGTTCTGTTTTTTAGGATATTTATCCTTTTTTAACAGTGGTTTACCACAAGAGTTCTGTTTTAAGGATATTTATCTATTTACCAGTGGTTTACCACTACAGTTCTATTTTTAGGATATTTATCCTTTTTAACAGTGGTTTACCACTGGAGTTCTGTTTTTAGGATATTTATCCTTTTAACAGTGGTTTACCACTAGAGTTCTGTTTTTTAGGATATTTATCCTTTTTAACAGTGGTTTACCACAAGAGTTCTGTTTTTTAGGACATTTATCTATTTACCAGTGGTTTACCACAAGAGTTCTATTTTTAGGATATTTATCTATTTACCAGTGGTTTACCACTACAGTTCTATTTTTAGGATATTTATCTATTTACCAGTGGTTTACCACTACAGTTCTATTTTTAGGATATTTATCCTTTTTAACAGTGGTTTACCACTGGAGTTCTTGTTTTAGGATATTTATCCATTTTTTTAACAGTGGTTTACCACTAGAGTTCTGTTTTTAGGATATTTATCTATTTACCAGTGGTTTACCACAAGAGTTCTGTTTTAGGATATTTATCTATTTACCAGTGGTTTACCACAAGAGTTCTGTTTTAGGATATTTATCCTTTTAACAGTGGTTTACCACTGGAGTTCTGTTTTAGGATATTTATCTATTTACCAGTGGTTTACCACTACAGTTCTATTTTTAGGATATTTATCCTTTTTTACCAGTGGTTTACCACTAGAGTTCTGTTTTTAGGATATTTATCTATTTATTTACCAGTGGTTTACCACTACAGTTCTATTTTTAGGATATTTATCCTTTTTTACCAGTGGTTTACCACTAGAGTTCTATTTTTTAGGATATTTATCCTTTTTAACAGTGGTTTACCACAAGAGTTCTGTTTTAGGATATTTATCTATTTACCAGTGGTTTACCACTACAGTTCTATTTTTTTAGGATATTTATCCTTTTTAACAGTGGTTTACCACTGGAGTTCTGTTTTAGGATATTTATCCTTTTAACAGTGGTTTACCACAAGAGTTCTGTTTTTAGGATATTTATCCTTTTTAACAGTGGTTTACCACAAGAGTTCTGTTTTAGGATATTTATCTATTTTACCAGTGGTTTACCACTACAGTTCTGTTTTTAGGATATTTATCCTTTTACCAGTGGTTTACCACTACAGTTCTGTTTTTAGGATATTTATCTATTTACCAGTGGTTTACCACTACAGTTCTATTTTTTTAGGATATTTATCCTTTTTTACCAGTGGTTTACCACTACAGTTCTGTTTTTTAGGATATTTATCCTTTTTAACAGTGGTTTACCACTGGAGTTCTGTTTTTAGGATATTTATCCTTTTTTAACAGTGGTTTACCACAAGAGTTCTGTTTTTTAGGATATTTATCCTTTTTAACAGTGGTTTACCACAAGAGTTCTGTTTTTTAGGATATTTATCTATTTACCAGTGGTTTACCACAAGAGTTCTGTTTTTTAGGATATTTATCTATTTACCAGTGGTTTACCACTACAGTTCTATTTTTTTAGGATATTTATCCTTTTTAACAGTGGTTTACCACTAGAGTTCTGTTTTTAGGATATTTATCCTTTTAACAGTGGTTTACCACAAGAGTTCTGTTTTAGGATATTTATCTATTTACCAGTGGTTTACCACAAGAGTTCTGTTTTTAGGATATTTATCTATTTACCAGTGGTTTACCACTACAGTTCTGTTTTTAGGATATTTATCTATTTACCAGTGGTTTACCACTACAGTTCTATTTTTAGGATATTTATCCTTTTTAACAGTGGTTTACCACTAGAGTTCTGTTTTTAGGATATTTATCCTTTTTACAGTGGTTTACCACTAGAGTTCTGTTTTTAGGATATTTATCTATTTAACAGTGGTTTACCACTACAGTTCTGTTTTTAGGATATTTATCCTTTTAACAGTGGTTTACCACTGGAGTTCTGTTTTAGGATATTTATCCTTTTTAACAGTGGTTTACCACTAGAGTTCTGTTTTAGGATATTTATCTATTTACCAGTGGTTTACCACTACAGTTCTATTTTTTAGGATATTTATCCTTTTTAACAGTGGTTTACCACTGGAGTTCTGTTTTTAGGATATTTATCTATTTACCAGTGGTTTACCACTAGAGTTCTGTTTTTTAGGATATTTATCCTTTTACCAGTGGTTTACCACTAGAGTTCTGTTTTTAGGATATTTATCTATTTACCAGTGGTTTACCACTAGAGTTCTGTTTTTAGGATATTTATCCTTTTTACCAGTGGTTTACCACTACAGTTCTGTTTTTAGGATATTTATCCTTTTTAACAGTGGTTTACCACAAGAGTTCTGTTTTTAGGATATTTATCTATTTACCAGTGGTTTACCACTACAGTTCTATTTTTTAGGATATTTATCCTTTTAACAGTGGTTTACCACTGGAGTTCTGTTTTTAGGATATTTATCCTTTTAACAGTGGTTTACCACAAGAGTTCTGTTTTTAGGATATTTATCCTTTTAACAGTGGTTTACCACAAGAGTTCTGTTTTAGGATATTTATCTATTTACCAGTGGTTTACCACTAGAGTTCTTTTTAGGATATTTATCTATTTACCAGTGGTTTACCACTACAGTTCTATTTTTAGGATATTTATCCTTTTAACAGTGGTTTACCACTGGAGTTCTGTTTTAGGATATTTATCCTTTTAACAGTGGTTTACCACTAGAGTTCTGTTTTTAGGATATTTATCTATTTAAAGTGGTTTACCACTACAGTTCTGTTTTTAGGATATTTATCCTTTTTTAACAGTGGTTTACCACTGGAGTTCTGTTTTAGGATATTTATCCTTTTTAACAGTGGTTTACCACTGGAGTTCTGTTTTAGGATATTTATCCTTTTAACAGTGGTTTACCACTAGAGTTCTGTTTTTAGGATATTTATCTATTTACCAGTGGTTTACCACTACAGTTCTGTTTTAGGATATTTATCCTTTTTAACAGTGGTTTACCACTGGAGTTCTGTTTTTAGGATATTTATCCTTTTTAACAGTGGTTTACCACTAGAGTTCTGTTTTTAGGATATTTATCTATTTAACAGTGGTTTACCACTACAGTTCTGTTTTTAGGATATTTATCCTTTTTAACAGTGGTTTACCACTGGAGTTCTGTTTTAGGATATTTATCCTTTTTAACAGTGGTTTACCACTAGAGTTCTGTTTTTAGGATATTTATCTATTTACCAGTGGTTTACCACTACAGTTCTGTTTTTAGGATATTTATCCTTTTTTAACAGTGGTTTACCACTAGAGTTCTGTTTTTTAGGATATTTATCTATTTACCAGTGGTTTACCACTACAGTTCTGTTTTTTAGGATATTTATCCTTTTAACAGTGGTTTACCACTAGAGTTCTGTTTTTAGGATATTTATCTATTTACCAGTGGTTTACCACTAGAGTTCTGTTTTTAGGATATTTATCCTTTTTTAACAGTGGTTTACCACTACAGTTCTATTTTTTAGGATATTTATCCTTTTTTAACAGTGGTTTACCACTGGAGTTCTGTTTTTAGGATATTTATCCTTTTTAACAGTGGTTTACCACTAGAGTTCTGTTTTAGGATATTTATCCCTTTTTAACAGTGGTTTACCACTGGAGTTCTGTTTTTAGGATATTTATCTTTTAACAGTGGTTTACCACAAGAGTTCTGTTTTTAGGACATTTATCTATTTACCAGTGGTTTACCACAAGAGTTCTGTTTTTAGGATATTTATCTATTTACCAGTGGTTTACCACTACAGTTCTATTTTTAGGATATTTATCCTTTTTAACAGTGGTTTACCACAAGAGTTCTGTTTTTAGGATATTTATCCTTTTTAACAGTGGTTTACCACAAGAGTTCTGTTTTTAGGATATTTATCTATTTTACCAGTGGTTTACCACAAGAGTTCTGTTTTTAGGATATTTATCTATTTACCAGTGGTTTACCACTACAGTTCTGTTTTTAGGATATTTATCTATTTACCAGTGGTTTACCACTAGAGTTCTGTTTTTAGGATATTTATCCTTTTTAACAGTGGTTTACCACTGGAGTTCTGTTTTAGGATATTTATCCTTTTAACAGTGGTTTACCACTAGAGTTCTGTTTTAGGATATTTATCTATTTAAAGTGGTTTACCACTACAGTTCTGTTTTTAGGATATTTATCCTTTTAACAGTGGTTTACCACTGGAGTTCTGTTTTAGGATATTTATCCTTTTTAACAGTGGTTTACCACTAGAGTTCTGTTTTTAGGATATTTATCTATTTACCAGTGGTTTACCACTAGAGTTCTATTTTTAGGATATTTATCCTTTTTACCAGTGGTTTACCACTAGAGTTCTATTTTTAGGATATTTATCTATTTACCAGTGGTTTACCACTAGAGTTCTGTTTTTTAGGATATTTATCCTTTTTACCAGTGGTTTACCACTAGAGTTCTGTTTTTAGGATATTTATCCTTTTTAACAGTGGTTTACCACAAGAGTTCTGTTTTTAGGATATTTATCTATTTACCAGTGGTTTACCACTACAGTTCTATTTTTAGGATATTTATCCTTTTAACAGTGGTTTACCACTGGAGTTCTGTTTTAGGATATTTATCCTTTTTAACAGTGGTTTACCACAAGAGTTCTGTTTTAGGATATTTATCCTTTTTTAACAGTGGTTTACCACAAGAGTTCTGTTTTTAGGATATTTATCTATTTACCAGTGGTTTACCACAAGAGTTCTGTTTTTAGGATATTTATCTATTTACCAGTGGTTTACCACTACAGTTCTGTTTTTAGGATATTTATCTATTTTACCAGTGGTTTACCCTACAGTTCTATTTTTTAGGATATTTATCCTTTTTTAACAGTGGTTTACCACTGGAGTTCTGTTTTTTAGGATATTTATCCTTTTAACAGTGGTTTACCACTAGAGTTCTGTTTTTAGGATATTTATCTATTTACCAGTGGTTTACCACAAGAGTTCTGTTTTTAGGATATTTATCTATTTACCAGTGGTTTACCACAAGAGTTCTGTTTTTAGGATATTTATCTATTTTACCAGTGGTTTACCACTAGAGTTCTGTTTTTAGGATATTTATCTATTTACCAGTGGTTTACCACTAGAGTTCTGTTTTTAGGATATTTATCCTTTTAACAGTGGTTTACCACTAGAGTTCTGTTTTTAGGATATTTATCCTTTTTAACAGTGGTTTACCACTAGAGTTCTGTTTTTAGGATATTTATCTATTTAAAGTGGTTTACCACTACAGTTCTGTTTTTTAGGATATTTATCCTTTTAACAGTGGTTTACCACTGGAGTTCTGTTTTTAGGATATTTATCCTTTTTAACAGTGGTTTACCACTAGATTTCTGTTTTTAGGACATTTATCTATTTACCAGTGGTTTACCACTACAGTTCTGTTTTTAGGATATTTATCTATTTACCAGTGGTTTACCACTACAGTTCTGTTTTTAGGATATTTATCCTTTTTAACAGTGGTTTACCACTGGAGTTCTGTTTTTAGGATATTTATCTATTTACCAGTGGTTTACCACTACAGTTCTATTTTTAGGATATTTATCCTTTTTACCAGTGGTTTACCACTACAGTTCTATTTTTAGGATATTTATCTATTTACCAGTGGTTTACCACTAGAGTTCTGTTTTTAGGATATTTATCCTTTTTTTACCAGTGGTTTACCACTACAGTTCTATTTTTAGGATATTTATCCTTTTTAACAGTGGTTTACCACTAGAGTTCTGTTTTTAGGATATTTATCCTTTTTAACAGTGGTTTACCACAAGAGTTCTGTTTTTAGGATATTTATCCTTTTTAACAGTGGTTTACCACAAGAGTTCTGTTTTAGGATATTTATCTATTTACCAGTGGTTTACCACAAGAGTTCTGTTTTTTAGGATATTTATCTATTTACCAGTGGTTTACCACTACAGTTCTATTTTTAGGATATTTATCCTTTTTAACAGTGGTTTACCACAAGAGTTCTGTTTTAGGATATTTATCCTTTTTTAACAGTGGTTTACCACAAGAGTTCTGTTTTAGGATATTTATCTATTTAACAGTGGTTTACCACAAGAGTTCTGTTTTTAGGATATTTATCTATTTACCAGTGGTTTACCACTACAGTTCTATTTTTAGGATATTTATCTATTTAACAGTGGTTTACCACTAGAGTTCTGTTTTTAGGATATTTATCCTTTTAACAGTGGTTTACCACTGGAGTTCTGTTTTAGGATATTTATCCTTTTTTACAGTGGTTTACCACTAGAGTTCTGTTTTTAGGATATTTATCTATTTAAAGTGGTTTACCACTACAGAGTTCTGTTTTTAGGATATTTATCCTTTTAACAGTGGTTTACCACTGAGTTCTGTTTTTAGGATATTTATCCTTTTAACAGTGGTTTACCACTAGAGTTCTGTTTTTAGGATATTTATCTATTTACCAGTGGTTTACCACTACAGTTCTGTTTTTAGGATATTTATCCTTTTTAACAGTGGTTTACCACTAGAGTTCTGTTTTTAGGATATTTATCTATTTACCAGTGGTTTACCACTACAGTTCTATTTTTAGGATATTTATCTATTTACCAGTGGTTTACCACTACAGTTCTATTTTTAGGATATTTATCCTTTTACCAGTGGTTTACCACTACAGTTCTGTTTTTAGGATATTTATCCTTTTAACAGTGGTTTACCACAAGAGTTCTGTTTTAGGATATTTATCTATTTACCAGTGGTTTACCACTACAGTTCTATTTTTAGGATATTTATCCTTTTTAACAGTGGTTTACCACTGGAGTTCTGTTTTAGGATATTTATCCTTTTAACAGTGGTTTACCACAAGAGTTCTGTTTTAGGATATTTATCCTTTTTAACAGTGGTTTACCACAAGAGTTCTGTTTTTAGGATATTTATCTATTTACCAGTGGTTTACCACAAGAGTTCTATTTTTAGGATATTTATCTATTTACCAGTGGTTTACCACTACAGTTCTGTTTTTAGGATATTTATCCTTTTTAACAGTGGTTTACCACTGGAGTTCTGTTTTTTAGGATATTTATCCTTTTTAACAGTGGTTTACCACTAGAGTTCTGTTTTAGGATATTTATCTATTTAAAGTGGTTTACCACTAGAGTTCTGTTTTTTAGGATATTTATCTTTTTAACAGTGGTTTACCACTAGAGTTCTGTTTTAGGATATTTATCCTTTTTAACAGTGGTTTACCACAAGAGTTCTGTTTTAGGATATTTATCTTTTTTAACAGTGGTTTACCACTAGAGTTCTGTTTTTAGGATATTTATCTATTTACCAGTGGTTTACCACTACAGTTCTGTTTTTAGGATATTTATCCTTTTTAACAGTGGTTTACCACTGGAGTTCTGTTTTTAGGATATTTATCCTTTTTAACAGTGGTTTACCACTAGAGTTCTGTTTTTAGGATATTTATCTATTTAAATGTGGTTTACCACTAGAGTTCTGTTTTTAGGATATTTATCTTTTTTAACAGTGGTTTACCACTAGAGTTCTGTTTTTAGGATATTTATCCTTTTTAACAGTGGTTTACCACAAGAGTTCTGTTTTTAGGATATTTATCCTTTTTAACAGTGGTTTACCACAAGAGTTCTGTTTTTAGGACATTTATCTATTTACCAGTGGTTTACCACAAGAGTTCTATTTTTAGGATATTTATCTATTTACCAGTGGTTTACCACTACAGTTCTGTTTTAGGATATTTATCCTTTTTAACAGTGGTTTACCACTGAGTTCTGTTTTAGGATATTTATCCTTTTAACAGTGGTTTACCACTAGAGTTCTGTTTTTTAGGATATTTATCTATTTAAAGTGGTTTACCACTACAGTTCTGTTTTTAGGATATTTATCCTTTTAACAGTGGTTTACCACTGGAGTTCTGTTTTAGGATATTTATCCTTTTAACAGTGGTTTACCACTGGAGTTCTGTTTTTAGGATATTTATCCTTTTTTAACAGTGGTTTACCACCAGAGTTCTGTTTTTAGGATATTTATCTATTTACCAGTGGTTTACCACTAGAGTTCTGTTTTTAGGATATTTATCTTTTTAACAGTGGTTTACCACTGGAGTTCTGTTTTTTAGGATATTTATCCTTTTTAACAGTGGTTTACCACTAGATTTCTGTTTTTAGGATATTTATCTATTTAAATGTGGTTTACCACTACAGTTCTGTTTTTAGGATATTTATTCTTTTTAACAGTGGTTTACCACTGGAGTTCTGTTTTTAGGATATTTATCCTTTTTAACAGTGGTTTACCACTAGAGTTCTGTTTTAGGATATTTATCTATTTACCAGTGGTTTACCACTACAGTTCTGTTTTTAGGATATTTATCCTTTTTAACAGTGGTTTACCACTAGAGTTCTGTTTTAGGATATTTATCTATTTACCAGTGGTTTACCACTACAGTTCTGTTTTTAGGATATTTATCCTTTTTAACAGTGGTTTACCACTACAGTTCTATTTTTAGGATATTTATCCTTTTTAACAGTGGTTTACCACTGGAGTTCTGTTTTTAGGATATTTATCCTTTTTAACAGTGGTTTACCACTGAGTTCTGTTTTAGGATATTTATCCTTTTAACAGTGGTTTACCACTGAGTTCTGTTTTTAGGATATTTATCCTTTTAACAGTGGTTTACCACTAGAGTTCTGTTTTTCGGATATTTATCCTTTTTAACAGTGGTTTACCACTAGATTCTGTTTTTAGGACATTTATCTATTTACCAGTGGTTTACCACTAGAGTTCTGTTTTCAGGATATTTATCTATTTAAATGTGGTTTACCACTAGAGTTCTGTTTTAGGATATTTATCTTTTACCAGTGGTTTACCACTAGATTTCTGTTTTTAGGATATTTATCTATTTAAATGTGGTTTACCACTAGAGTTCTGTTTTTAGGATATTTATCTATTTAAATGTGGTTTACCACTAGAGTTCTGTTTTTAGGATATTTATCTATTTAACAGTGGTTTACCCCAAGAGTTCTGTTTTAGGATATTAATCTATTTCTTAATAATTGTGAACTTTTCATTGCTTTGTTCTTTGCTGTGCTACAAAGAAAAATGCTGTTTTCAAACTGTTTACTCAAAGAAAAGTTTGAAAATTCCTCTTTACTAGAAACTTAGCAACAGGTTACGAGTGACAGAAATAAGAGCTAAAACTTACAGTTTTTAATATATACTTGTATATTGATAGAATAGATAATAACTTCATTATTGTAATGTTAGACATTTTCTGGTTCTGTCTTTCGTAGTGGTTTATTTATGTACTTGTTGTAGTTTTAATTTTTCTTTGAGGACATATAGTTTAATAACGTCTGTATCAGTACTGTTTTCATCAAGCTGTTTTACCATTCATTGGTTAAAGTTACATCAGGATTGAGAATGTGAAAAGAACTGTCACCATATAACATTAATATATACCAAATCAGTGTTTGTAGTTATTCCAGTGTATATTATTTTATTACATAATATATTTATATGATTTTATTTTATAAAGAGTAATCTAAATCTAGAAAGGTCAAAACGTTGTTCTCTCCTTATCAATAAAAGTGTTAATACCAGCCATTCTGAGATACATTTTTATTTCAAGTGGGTATCACATCATCAGGGATAATTTAAATTTTTGTGATGTCATACAGGTGAAGATATGTCAAAATTCTATAAATATAATCTCAAAAAGAAATTCTAACAATAATTTAGTGACCAGATATTCATACCATTTATAACCTACTCCAAAATGTCTCACATTGCTTAAGAACTGAATTTATATCTGTTGTGGTATCAGAGTGTTCAGAAAAATTAATTTAAACAAGAAATTACCCATACCAACTACATGAGAGACTGCTTCCTTGAAGAATCTATAATTTTCACTTGCTACATTTCATTTCTGCCATCAGAAATTCTATTTCCAGGACCACAAAACAGTTTCTAACTAATGTGCCTATTGTATCAACTCTTACCATCACTGGGTTACTGGGATTTTTATGATCTCATTCAATCAGTTGTGTTCATTTGTACATGACATGTAAATTATTTTCCAGCATGGTGGTTGTCCATGGAATAATACCATCTGTTTTGAAGTTATCTTCTCTCATATGCTCATCTTCATTTTAACTCTTTTAACATTTCTGCTAAACCTTCTTTGAAACTATTTCTAGCTTCATCTGCTGTACATGTGTTTAATTTTAATGTTTTCAATTTGAGTACTAAAGCTATAAACAGAAGTATGGGAGTACAGTATGCATCTAGTCATCATCTTGATGTGGTAAACACCATAAGTTGGAGTCGTTCCTCTCACTGACATTGTAAATCTTATAATAGTTACAAAGATACACACAATATTTGTTTTATCATGAAGTCCTTTTATTAAATCTAGAAGTTTACTTTTATATTCCGTCCTCTATTGTATTACAGTTATCAAAGGTTTGTGAAAATATTGCTTTAATCTACCTTTAGCTTTCCACAAGCCTTGACCAAGAAACCCTTACATACATTTAAAGACAAAAAATAACTCTGAATCACTGTTTGTACTGAACCTCTTGACTTGGAACCCTAAACAGATGAGGTATGTAAACAAACAAATCACATGAAGCCTAATGTGATATTTATCAAAAATATTAAACCTGTTGTTATATCTGTTATTTGTGTGTTTCCTACTGGCCTGCTTGGTAATCGTTTTCTGTGGGAACCATTCAGCACAATGATACACTCTTTATTATCTGTGTTACAACAATACAAGCTCATTACTGTCTGTGTTACAACAAACCAGACTCTCTACATTCTGTGTGACAGCAAAATATGATCTTTATATCTGTGTTACAGCAAAGTGTTATTTAATATCTGTGGTGAAACAATACAAGCTCTTTACTATCTGTGTTACAATAACACAGACTTTTAATATCTGTGTTACAATATAGACTCTCTACTATCAGTGTTACAACAATACAGACTCTTTAATATCTGTTATAACAATACAGACATTTTACCACCTGTGTTACAACAATACAGACTCTTTACTGTATATTTTACAACAATACAAGTTCTTTATTATCTGTGTTACAATATAGACTCTCTACTATCTGGATCACAACAAGTACAGACTCTTTACTTTCTGTGTTACAACAATACAAGTTATTTAATATCTGTGTTACAACAGTACAAGCTCTTTACTTTTGTATTTGCTTATCAGTTTTGTTTTTAACGAAACATTTTGTGTAGGGTTTAATTTTGTCATTCATGTCACTTCTGTCGTTTAAAAACACTGTTGTGTATCAGGTAGTCGTTTATTTCATGCTGTCTTGAAAATAAATTACAGTTAAGAGTCTCAGTTTCTAAATAATCGTTCCCATAAGAAATTTTCCTTCCCGTTTTTTAAATATTTCGCGACTAAACCTCTTCTTCTGATATTTTCAAACGCTCCATTTCTAAGCCTTGTTTCACCTTTTTTTCAAATATTCTACTACTGAACCTTCTTTCTACGATATTTTGGTATACGTTCTCATGGAAACGTATAAATTGGTTTTTCATCGGTAAATTTGAATATCTGCTTAATGTAGTTTAGTCTTTTGTTTCTGAAATTACTTTATCTTGTTTTATTGTCGTTTATATTTCTGTTCCTTCGGTTTATATCAAATCCCTGTCACACCAAACAAGTTCGCCCTTTCAACTGTGTGTGCGTTATAATGTAAAAGTCAATCCCACTATTCGTCAGCAAAAGAGTAGCCCAAGAGTTGGCGGTGGGTGGTGATGACTAGCTGTCTTTCCTCTAGTCTTACACTGTAAAATAAGTGACGGCTAGCGCAGATAGCCCTTGTATAGAGTTGCGCGAAATTTAAACTAAACCAAACCTTCGATTTATAAATGCTAAAACTAAATTTTGTTGTTGTTTTATATCTTTTACCACAAAAGAGATTAAAATATTTACTGTCTTAAGTGTTAAATAAATTGTACGAGTTAATATGTTTTGGGTGGGGGAGTTTTTTTAGTTTTTATTTTCTGTCATACTCTACTGACATAAATGTGCAAGTGACAATTAACAAATCAAATAATCAACAGATTTAGGTTTTTTTCAAACATACACATACAAGTTAAAGCATCTATTATTTAAAAACAAGACTTGTTAGAAGTAGGATTAACTGAGAATCGATTCTTCAGGAATTGTGCTAGTCATCAACGCTGACCCATTTTCACCACATTAGGCCTTAGGAAGGAAAACTGATGCAGGTTTTAAGTCAATAAATCGGCTATTACGAAGTTACAAAGGAAATTTTAGGCTATATTAATTAATTTAAATTTTTTCATCAACAACAAACAAGTAATTAGCTAATATATAGAAATATATATTAAAAGTTAGTGTTATATATCTTCAGAAACATATTACGTTTCTCCAACCGTTAAGATTTAAAATTGGTCTGGTAAGCAATACGCAAGTATATTCAAAATGAACAGGATAGCAAAGGCCAACAAGGGCTAACGACAGGATATTATAAAGTAATTCTAAATTTAAAAAATAAATAAACCAGACACAATGTGTAATACAGAATGAAAACCGTATTTTTGTCAAGGTTAAAAACGTACAATAGAAACGTTGGATGGTTACCTGCTATTGGATTCGTGAATTCATGAAGTGATGTCTTTCTATTGAAATGTTAGTCCGCCAGCCAACTCACTGTGGATCCTTGGAGATTATTTAAAGTTATAATCTCTTATAGATTTAACGATAGCAGTTTCTTCTAACCACATGGCTGGTCATTCTAATTTAACATCTGCCCTGCTGGCTGAGGACACTGTTCTTGTCTGGATTCATGAGTAATGTTTAGCTATAGTTCCCATGAGCATAACAGGTATGAAGTCTAGAGAACATCAGGTTTTTTGGACTGTGTCATATGCAAAAACTGCATAAATTTAGAATAAACTAAAATGTTGAAATAACGCACATATACCTGTATATCACGCTTTCCTCCTCTGTTTCAACAGAAAAGTCAACATTGTATTCGTGGTATTGAATAAAATTTTAAGCACTGCATTTTTAGATGATACCTTTTCCAGGTTGGTTGTCACAGTTAGCTTCATATCACAGTATCTTGACATCTTAGATCAGTGGGACAGCGGTAAGTCTTCGGATTTACAACGCTAACATCAGGGTTCAATCCGCTCAATGAGCATAGCAGGTAACCTACTGTGGTTTTGCTATAACAAAATACACAACACATATTTTTATTTCCATGGTCATGGTGATTATTATTGTTGTGTTATTTCTGTAATTGATTCGAGTTATACAACACTAATGATTGATTTTACCTAACGCTAATGTATGCTGAAAACAACACATATTTATTTTCACAATTGTATTTCTATACACATGTACTGTCACAATAAATTTTCACACGCTGACGCCCATATAAAGTAATCATTAAGTGATGTTTTGATAATATACTGCTATCCTGAAGTGGCCAGGAGCTCGATTTATAATTTGAGGGTCGCGAGTTCGAATCACCGTCGCACCAAACATGCTCGTCCTTTAGTCTTGGGTACGTTATAAAGTACGGTCAATCCCACTATTCGTTGGTAAAAGAGTAGCCCCAGAGTTGGCGGTGGATGGTGACGACTAGCTGCCTTCCATCTTGTCTCACATTGCTAAATTAGGGACGGCTGGCGCAGATAGCCCTCGAGTTGCTTTGTGCGAAATTCAAAATAAACAAACAAACACTCAAGAAGCCGTCAAACTCAATTCGTTTTTTTTTCATTTCAGACATTGCAAAATAAATTACCACTGGCAGAATTCAGTTAAACTAAGACTTTGCAGTTAAATATTTTGTCAGCCAGGAAAAATGCTACTCTTTTCCAACTTGCAATCAGAGGAAAATATTACTTCACGTATTTAATGAAATATTAAGCAAATTATGGAAATAAATTTGAATTAGAAGGTAATTTAATAATTTATATACCCTGATGAACATGTAAAACTGGAACGTTGAATGAATAAAATAGGTTGTAAGGTTTTCTGACATTCACTGTCACTACACTTGTTTGTAATCAGGAAAATAATGAAAATTAGGTAGTTTTAATTTTTACCGACAGGCGAAAATTATTTCTTTCTTGATCTCGATCTTGCCACATGGTTACATTTTTTGGTACCTTATTTAATATTTGATCATTATTGTTTTGAGATATAACAAAAAGTCTACGTGATTATTGTTGCAGGTAAAATACTTTATCAGATATATTTTCTAGTAAAACTTCAAAATATTGCAAATTACATGTATATATATCTTCTGACGTACTGTACCGGATAATTGGCTCGTTAAATTGGCCTACTGTAATACTGTTAATAGTGTTAGTATAAACCGTGTAAAGTGTATTATTACAGTGACATTACTTAATGTTTTGTGGATTATGTTGATTGTAATTTGCATATATATATATATGTATGTATGTGTTAATACTTACCTACGGCTACATTACTGTTGCTAATTGTTATACAATATAACCAGGGTGTAGCTTTAGTATTGCTTAGTGCTACTGGTATTACTTTTGTTAAGATGTGAAATTGAAATTATTTTAAAAAATGAGTTGGAAAATGTTAATTATAAAATTAAGCCTCTGTAAAATTCTGCCTAAGCCTAACCCACTATTTTGTTTTACTTAAGTATAATTATAACATAATGTTTGCTGCTACCATAACTTTGTGTGTACAACTTTTTCTAATACACGTTAAAACTAATCAGGTTTATTTCTCACTACAAGTGCTCGACAGTGTATTTAACTGTGTATAAACTTTTATATGTATATCTACATTCAGTTTTGTGACAAACTTCATAAAGTGTAAGTTTTTATTTATCCAGTACTTACGGGAAGTATTCTAGTGTGCTGTTTACAGTATTAGTTAATAATAACTTATAATTTCACTTTCATAATTAAATAAAACATAATTGTAATAATATTCAAAAAACAATCTCAACAATTATAATTTAGCCAGAATAAAATTACTCAAGTCAAAGTACTGTAATAAACAATACATTAATTACCCTTTAAAGTTAGTTATGTTTATATCAAAGATTCAGAGGAGAAGAAATTGAAAATTATGAAACAGAAAGTGTTTTGGGGTCAACCACAGTGTATTGAAATTTTAAAAAAAATTGTTTTAAACTTAAATTCTTTTGTTATCTAGGTTTGTTTCGTTAGTAACTACGTCATGTATTAGGCCTAGTGGTTTTTGGCACATTTACTATGTACAGTGTAATTTAGAACAAATAAAGGCATATTTTCCTTTTATGCAATGTAATATTGCCAAGTGTAATTCCATATGTCACTTAACCTATTACCACAATCTTTATGTAGTTGCTTGGCACATTGCTTCAATAAATTAGAATTACAAAACCCTTCTTTCATATTATTTTTATTACAGTTTCTAATGACATACATTTTTTATAATGTAGGTCATTATGTATTACTGAAAATTCTCAAATACTTGGTATTTAGGACAGAAGTTACTTGTGTGTGATGAACTCCAATCTACAGAAGAGATTTTCTCTTTGTTATATATGCTTATTAATAGGTTGATGTTTGTTGATAATATTTTCACTGACTGTTGTGCTTACCTTGGTCACCAAAATATTTTTGTATCATTAAGTTATGAAATGTAAATGTATCTTCACATAAATGTAGATTTCATCAGATTTTTAAATATATCTGAGTCACAGGATTATTTCATTTTGATCCCCTGTCGTGAAAAATTGCTTTAGGTTATCTGCGCTAGCCATCCGTAATTTAACAGTGTAACCACCTATTGCCAATTATTGAGGTAATCATTTAACAAAGAATAGTGGGATTCACCGACACGTCATAACGTCCTGCCGGCTGAAGAGGCATGTTTAGTGTGGCGTGGATTCGAACACGCGATCCTGAGATAAAAACTTTAGTGCCCTAACCACCTGGCCATGCCGGGGCTCATCAGGAGTTAGAGACGACAGGTTTTTCTCAACAGACACACAAATTCCTTTCTTTAAAAAATTAGTAATCGTTTTGTAATAAAAAGTTCAACCTCATGTCCATGTTTTGTACATGTATTGCCAGTAACTGTCACACGTAAAACTTAAAAAGATTGCACGTCATTCGTATTTCTATCCACACATCACAATAACTTTGTAGATCTTTATAATGACAATGATTTGTTTGTTGTGTCCCATCAGCTCTGAAAATATCTGGACTCAGCGAAACGTATTGTTTAACAATAGATACAGCGAACGTAGTGCGATTGGAAAAATTTTTTCACTTTCTAGTGTTTGAATATCCTTAAGCAGTAGATCTAGTGTCCTTTAGTGGTACAATAGTATGTCTACAGACTGTTCTCCTAAAAACCGGGCTTCATTACCCGTGTTAAGCAGATTGTCCTTCGTGTAACTTTGTTTAATGACAAATAAACAAACCAGATGCAGAATTCTATCTTTAAAAGGTCGCTTACACCATAAATTCTAACGAACGTGACGTATTATTCTGTCTGTAAGTTTTGTAAGTTTGAAAGGTATGACATTTCTTCTGAGTTTCTCACAAACCTAATTTTAATTTTATATTTATTGTGTTTAAAATAATAACAGTCTACAATTACTGTATGTAAAACAATGCATGTTGAATATATTTTACTTTATAAACAAACTTACCCACATTAATATCAGACTCATGGTTGAGAAATGTTTGTATTGTCACTGTTTTGTGAAACTGTTTTTGATGATTTGAGGTTCGATACATTATAATAAAACAGTCTTTATCACATATACTTTTATTTATAACTTTTATTTTTTTTCGTCAATTTTTAATGACATGGAAAGGATGTCAGTTGAAAATATAGACTTTAATTTTAAAACAAAAATTTTAAAGGTTTTTGTTTTGTTTTTAATTTCCGTGCTCAACTCAAGATTTTCCAGCTTCGACGAGAGATGTCGCTGTCGGCGCATCACCCACTAATGCACCAGCAAAGGATGAACATTGATGACATCTGATAGAATCTGCTGAACAATATTGTAGAGACTGGCAACATGTTTTGCCACTACAGCAACAGACGGCATTATGATATGGGCAACAACCGAAACTGCCATTAGGACGCAAGCAACAAGTATACCCGTCAGGACAGGTCCATCCATTTCCACAGTAAACAACAGCTACGGATAAAATAAATCGTTCATATTACATTATGTGTTAACAATAGAATGTTTATCACTGATCGTTTCGACTCTCCCAGGTAATATCATAATAACCTTTATTTTACTTCACACAATCAAGAGACTAAGTAAAGGAAAACATAACTTTTAGCTGTTGTCGTTATTAAACACATGACAGAGGTAGACAAATGGCTAGTCCTCTACCATGTGTTTCTACACCAGTGGACCAATACCAAGCATTTTAATTACTGTGTAAACAAGTGTTTTATATCAAAAATTAATAAGAAACCTAAGAAAGAGCACAACTTCTATAACCGTTTAACCCTCAATTTTAATATTATAAGATGTATAATAACATGTCTGTGATAAAGGTTTTAACTCAACTATTTTAAAATAAATTGTAAACAGTATAAAAATATAACTTGGCTAATTAGCTGAATTAATTATATATCATGTGCACGTCCATCTGTTAATGTATGTGACCTGTTTCTTATTTTACTTCTTGGTTCTCCGAACGATGGCGCTGTAGATGACAATAGAAACATGGAGAGACTGGTTCAACAAAATTAACTGTTTATTTTATGAAAGTTTTACCGTGTTAAACAGTTTAGTAGATTTTAGTTTTATCGTGTTGTATAACTTACGTTCAGGTTGATGATTTAGTAGGAAGTCGTTCATTCCACAGATTCCAACAATTCCTTTGCAGAATCAGATCACGTGATTAAATACATAATAAAGACAAACCGACGTGTAAAATCAAAATTCTTTGACAAACTTACCATAAGCGTCTCCCGCTAGGACGACAAGAGAGAACAGAACCAGGAATGCGGTCTTCATGTCTACAGTATACGAATCACAAGACACTGAAGAGATTCAAAATAAATCAAAACAATTTATTAAAACAGGAACAAAACTTACAACGGAATTCGAAAACAAACGAACAATTTTGTTTTGAAAAATTACAAAGACGTAATTCTGTGTTGTTGTTAAACTGTCGTTTGTTACAAATATCACGAATGATAATTTTAACACAATAAAAAACAGTATTTTACTTCACTTGTTATTCAGAGAAAAATGTTTTATTTTAAAGATGCTGAGAAAGTTATTACTTCTAAAGTTATAAAACAGATAATTCACACATAATGTATCAACATAAAGATATCCTACCTTCCGATGATTTTCACTTAACTTCACTTGCAAGTTTTGTTTATTGTTTCAGACAGTACTAGAAATACCGAACAGTCCATATCTTTTATAGTAAAATGTTCACCGAAAAAATAAGAAATGAGATTTGTCAGAAACTGTTTCACCATATCTAACTCCACCTTGATGTGAATATAAAAACTTGTATTATACAACACTTTACTAGTTGTCTCGTAATATCGAAGATTTCTTGGAAGGGTTTATTTTCTCATTGTTAATTGGTTCAGTATTTTTATTCCAGTTACAGGTAAATATTCCTCATGATCATGACCAGTAACACGCTAAAAATCGGGTTTCCATACTTGCCCTTGGCAAAGCAGAGTTAAACCAATACACAGATCTGACAACAAACAAACTAACCAACTCTCTCAGAGTCGAAGTGTTACGTAAAAAACAACTGTCTTCACCCAATCTTTTACATGTTGAAAAGTAGACAAAAATATTTGTCTATTATAATATGTTTGTCCTGAGAATTGTTCATTTCATGAGACGACACTTTAAGTTACAAACATACATACAATATGAAGAAGCCATATATAAACGTACGTTCATATTAACTTTTTAAAGGGTATTTAATACCTTTTATGGTCGCACAGAATTAAGCTTTAAGGCTTATAAAGCTAAAATTCAAGGTTCAAAACCTTCGGTGGATACGTTGGATTACCATATGACTTGTGTTTATAAACGTTTATTAAATTTCGAGTAAACTCATTCATAGGTTATCCAAAACAGTCCCTACTTTCAGTCGAATTGGCCGTAACATTATAATTTTGATATGACGAATAGTAGAGACTATGTTCGGTAACACAATTAGAACAAAATGTGTTTCTGTATCAGTGATTCTCAAACGATTGTGCTTTTATAGTTGTGTTTCTGTATCAGTTATTCTCAAACGACTGTGTTTTTATAGTGGTGTTTCTGTATCAGTGATTCTCAAACGACTGTGTTTTTATAGTGGTGTTTCTGTTTAAGTTATTCTCAAACGCTATAACGTCTTAATGGCTGAAAGGACGGTCATGCTTGGTGGGATGGGGGTTCGAACCCTGACCCTGAGACTGTGATTCACTGTTGTATATTATTTAGAAGGCGTTTCTTCACATTTCTGTCCTCTGTCTAACGTTTGGAACCAGAACTATCTGTTATTTCTATTATGTTTGTTGGTGTTTTTCACACGCTATATTGATTTCTCACTTAAGTGTGTTTTAAACAATATATGTATCATGAGCTGCTATAGAAGAATATCTTTTATATACATAGTACACAATAATTATGGAAAACGTATGTCTAACCGTCTGTGTTACACTTTGCAGAAAAATACTTTCTCACGATTCAGTTCTATCTACAGTCTTTCTATAAAACTCAGACTCAACTTTCGTCCTGCAAGAAATATGTTTACTTGACCCACAATATTATTCAGTTATAAACACGTGACTTAAAGATGACTCTGGTCAGGTTCAGGTTCACAAAGAATTACTTGCAATAGTTAGACGTTATTTACAATGTAAATAAATGTAAACAGTAAACCACGTGAGCTTCATGTCACAACCAATATGTGTGCCTGAATGTCCTATAAAGTTGTATTTCAAAACAATCTGATCTTCTAAATCGATCGTGCTTACAGCTCGTTTCTTAGACTTGTCTAATCGATTTCGTCTCATCTCTGATTGGCTTCTTTCAAACATCAGCGAGAAACGTCACGAGGATTATACACCCATAATTTTTGATTTGATAGATTAAAGAAAAGGCAGCTAATTAACAGAATCCACCGACAAATTTTGCCCGCTCTATTCGAAAAGTTGTATTTCACTTTTACTCTTATAACGCATGAGCGGTTCCAAAGTGTGAAACATAGGTTTGTGTCAACAGGACATAAACCGTAAATCGCCAGATTGATTGACGTCTAGTTTATTAATTCAGAGAGCTATCTCACCTAGATAATGTAAATATGGCTGTATCAGTTAAACTGTTGTAATACTGTAGCTTTACAGAAGCTCGAAACCAAGACATTATAATCACAGATGTTCCTTACGATGTTGTAACATAATAATTATAAGAACTATATGACACAAACTAAACAAGTCTATTTTCTGGATAAGACATGAAATATAGAAAATAAATCATAATTTTGTCAAATGTAAATATGATATGAATCTGAAACATAAATCAAACCACGAAATAAGAGCATAGATTGGCAATTTAGAGAAAGATACCTGTGTTACAAGTTTAGTAGAAACACAAAGTATTGTTTGGTCCTCAAACTTGATATTCAATATTAAAGACAACTGGTTCGTACGCAAACAGTTTTCAACTTCAAGGTCATAAACGATACATCGAATTCACCGTTTTATTTTTTAAATTTATCATAAATCTACAGTCTTTGTCTTTTATATTTTCCCAACAGGTTACGGAATTTTAAGCAACGTTTACGAGTCTTTCACATGTTTTGTAATTACCAGAAAAAGAAAGTAGTTAAACTTCTATTTTAATTATTAAATGTTGAAACAATCTTGTTACTGGATCGGTCTTAACAATACGTTTTAGAAACGTCGCGATAAATAAATATATAAATAAAATAAACACCTTAAAACCATTCATTACTTCACAGTGGGCATGGCATGGCCAGGTGGTTAAGACACGCGATTCCTAATCTGAGGGTCGCGGGTTCGAATTCTAGTCGCACCAAACATGCTCGACTTTTCAACTATAATGTGACGGTCAATCCCACTATTCGTTAGTAAAATAGTAGCCCCAGAGTTGGCGGAGTTTAGTGATGACTAGTTGCTTTCCTCAAGTCTTACATTGCTAAGTTAAGGACGGCTAGCGCAGATAGCACTCGTGCAGTTTTTGCGAAATTCAAAACAAACCAATCCTTCAAAGTGTTTTATTTTTCGTTACTTAATTTGTCTGACGCACTTGTTCGAGTTGTCTCACAACATGGGGTTTCGATACCCGTGGTGAGTAATGTAGAGACAGCTGATTGAGTAGCTTTGTGCTTAATTTCAAAGAAAGAATCTTAATTTATGTAACGAACATTTTCAAGTTACTGACAAATATACATTTTGTTTCTTTTAGAACAAAGCCACACTGGGGTATCTGTAGAGAAGCGAACTTCGAATGTTAGAGTTATAAGTTCGTAAACTTACCGATATCCCACGGCGTGTTAAGTGGGACACATATTTATACACCATGGGTACAACGTACATTTAATAACAGTTACCCAAAGTGAAATGTCCCTCCCGTTATTTCAAAGATTAAGTTTGAAGGCTTATAACGCTAAAACGTGGGTTTCGATACCCGTGATGGGAACAACACACGAATCCTATTTCGTAGGTTTCTACCTAATAAAAAACAAAAGGAACATTTTTCAATGAACACAAATCTCGCTACACTTTCCAACTCTTTCTCAAGTTAACTGTTTACTGTAATGACAACATAATACATTTTGACTTATGTCGTAATGTATATAAATTATTTCGTTGTCTGGAAGAAAGACTTTAGTATCTTGAGACAAACACACAGACAACTTGAGTTCCTTCACCTTTATTACATTCTGTACCAGGGTTTCAGTAGACATACATATGACTTATAACTCTAAAATCCGAATTTCAATACCTATCATGAAAGAATAACAAGTAATCCATTTGTTATTAGTCATCCTCACCCACCGCCAACTGTTGGACTACTTTTTTACCAACGAATAGTGGATTGACCGTCACATATAACGCTTCCATAGCTGAAAGGGCTAGCATGTTTGGTGCGACGAAGAATCGAACCCACGACCCTCAGATTACGAGTCGAGTGTCTTAACCCACCTGGCCATGCCGGGCAATTTACTTGACTATCAACTTTGTTATAGAGGTTTTATACGTGACAGTGACCATAGTTAAACACAGAAATGAACAGATGTTCAAACAAGGTTTTGTTAGACAAATGTAATTTAACTTGAAGGGGGGAACAATATCTTAAAGTGAAACTTTAATGACCGAAAAGTATTCTCCACATTGGTTGAGTATATGTCTCATATCGTGACTTTTAATTTTAAGGTGGAGACTGAAGATCAAATAATGTTAATGATTAAAATTTCACATCTGATAACCTTAGTCTCAAGTTTGGAATATCAACAAACATAGCATGCAAAGATTGTTATCCTTGGGTTTATTCTTGACTGAACCATTGAATTAACTTATAACTAAGCTTCCAAGAATTATAACAAGAAAGTGTTATCCCAAATCTTCCATGTAAAACCGTTACTGTACAACACTAATAATTAACGGTTTAGAAACATTTAATGAGAAACCAGTCAACCTCAGGAACAAGTGAGACCTAGAGAAACAATACGTCCCACAATACAGCTAAGTGTTTGTAACAACGTGGACAGATTATACTCGTTTCAAAATGATAATGGATGAAGTACAAGTGGTAATTTTACAGTTGTACATTTTTGTTTGATGATAAAAACTTTAAAGTAAAGAAAATGTAACCTTCTGGTAAGAAATTACTAAACTGTATGTGTTATCTCAAACTGCTTAATACATATCTAATTAACGTGCTGTGAAGATGAAACATTTCTATGGTTTTGTTGTCCTATCGAATATTTCGTTCGTACTTTCACACAATATATCACGACTCCTGGTGACAAAACCATAAATGTTTCAGTCCATACAGATCAAAACGTTTAATTAATATAAATCAATAAATAAATATTTCTTAAACACAAAATATATTTTTGATGAGTTTTTGCTACGTGTCATAAAAATCATGTGGAAATCAAAGTAATAACATGACACATGATATTCATTAAATCATGTTGTGAGTCTGCATGTTGTCTCAATCTTAATTATAAATTGTATAAATATAAGATACTGATAAGTAAGTCCACGTATCTTATAATAAAACGTACATAATCTGGAAACACAAGAACTTACACACTGCGCAGTAAGTTACACATTTCGTAATCTTCAGTATTTGTAATAACATTTATTTAACCATATAAAACGAGATAACTGGTTATAAAATGTTCTACCACATTTTATTTTCAAAACTAAGGTACAAACACCATTTTGTACAAACATAATATTCTCCAGACGAAAAACATTTCATTTACGTTTGTTCAGTTTTTATTAGGCACTGAATCTTTTACTATGTCCATATTTAAAATTTTATTTGAACTGTTTGTTTGTTTTTAATTTTAGTGAAAACTGCTTTAGGTTATCTGCGCTAGCCGTCCGTAATTTAACAGTGTAACACTAGAGGGAAGGCAGCTAATCATCACTACCTACTGCCTATTATTGAGGTAATCATTTAACAAAGAATAGTGGGATTCACCGTCACGTTATAACGACATCCCGGCAGAAGAAGTATGTTCAGTGTGATGTGGATTCGAACCCGCGAAACACAGATTATAAGTCGAGTGCCCTAACCACCTGGCCATGCCGGGGCTCGTCAGGAGTTAGAGACGACAGGTTTTTATCAACACAGACACAAATTCCTTTCTCTAAAAAAATTAGTAATCGTTTTGTAATAAAAAGTTCAACCTCATGTCCATGTTTTGTACATGTATTGCCAGTAACTGTCACACGTAAAACTTAAGAATATTGTACGTCATTCGTATTTCTATCCACACATCACAATAACTTTGTAGATCTTTATAATGACAATGATTTGTTTGTTGTGTCCCATCAGCTCTGAAAATCTCTGGACTGAGCGAAACGTATTGGTTAACAATAGATACAGCAAACGTAGTGCGATTGGAATAATTTTTTACACTTTCTAATGTTTGAATATCCTTAAGCTGTAGATCTAGTGTCCTTTAGTGGTATAATGGTATGTCTACAGACTGTTCTCCTAAAAACCGGGCTTCGTTACCCGTGTTAAGCAGATTGTCCTTGGTGTAACTTTGTTTAATAACAAATAAACAAACTAGATGCAGAATTCTATCTTCAAAAGGTCGCTTACGTGACGCATTATTCTGTTTGTAAGTATTGTAAGTTTGTAAGGTATGACACTTCTTCTGAGTTTCTCACAAACCTAATTTTAATTTTATATTTATTGTGTTTAAAATAATAACAGTCTACAATTACTGTATGTAAAACAATGCATGTTGAATATATTTTACTTTATAAACAAACTTACCCACATTAATATCAGACTCATGGTTGAGAAATGTTTGTATTGTCACTGTTTTGTGAAACTGTTTTGATGATTTGACGTTCGATATATTATAATAAAACAGTCTTTATCACATATACTTTTATTTATAACTTTTATTTTTTCTCGTCAATTTTAATGACATGGAAAGGATGTCAGTTGAAAATATAGACTTTAATTTTAAAAAAAAAATTTTAAAGGTTTTTGTTTTGTTTTAATTTACGTGCTCAACTCAAGATTTTCCAGCTTCGACGAGAGATGTCGCTGTCGGCGCATCACCCACCAATGCACCAGCAAAGGATGAACATTGATGACATCTGATAGAATCTGCTGAACAATATTGTAGAGACTGGCAACATGTTTTGCCACTACAGCAACAGACGCCATTACGATATGGGCAACAACCGAAACTGCCATTAGGACGCAAGCAACAAGTGTACCCGTCAGGGCAGGTCCATCCATTTCCACAGTAAACAACAGCTACGGATAAAATAAATCGTTCATATTACATTATGTGTTAACAATAGAATGTTTATCACTGATCGTTTCGACTCTCCCAAGTAATATCATAATAACCTTTATTTTACTTCAAACTATCAAGAGACTAAGTTAAGGAAAATATAGCTTTTAGCTGCTGTCGTGAACGAAGACCAAGTATTTTAATTACTGTGTAAAAAAGTGTTTTATATCTAAAATTAATATGAACACTAAGAAAGAGCATTACTTCAAAAACAGTTGAACCCTCAATTTTAATATTATAAGACGTATAATAACATGTCTGTGATAAAGGTTTTTCAGTTCAACTATTTTAAAAATAAATTCTAAACAATATAAAAATATAACTTGGCGAACTAGCTGAATTAATTATATATTATGTGCACGTCCATCTGTTAATGTATGTGACCTGTTTCTTATTTTACTTCTTGTTTCTCCGGACGATGGCGCTGTAGATGACAATAGAAACATGGAGAGACTGGTTCAACAAAATTAACTGTTTATTTTATGAAAGTTTTACCGTGTTAAACAGTTTAGTAGATTTTAGTTTTATCGTGTTGTATAACTTACGTTCAGGTTGATGATTTAGTAGGAAGTCGTTCATTTCACAGATTCCAACAATTCCTTTGCAGAATCAGATCACGTGATTAAATACATAATAAAGACAAACCGACGTGTAAAATCAAAAATCTTTCACAAACTTACCATAAGCGTTTCCCGCTAGGACGACAAGAGAGAACAGAACCAGGAATGCGGTCTTCATGTCTACAGTATACGAATCACAAGACACTGAAGAGATTCAAAATAAATCAAAACAATTTATTAAAACAGGAACAAAACTTACAAAGTAATTCCAAAAAACAAACAATTTTGTTTTGAAAAATTACAAACATGTAATTCAGTGTTGTTGTTAAACTGTGATTTGTTACAAATATCACGAATGATAATTTTAACACGTTAAAAAACAGTATCTTACTTCACTTGTTATTCAGAGAAAAATGTTTTATTTTGAACATGCTAAGAAAGTTATTACTTCTAAAGTTATAAAACAGATAATTCACACATAATGTATCAACATAAAGATATCCTACCTTCCGGTGATTTTCAGTTAACTTCACTTGCTAGTTTTGTTTATTGTTTCAGACAATACTAGAAATACTGAGCTGTCCATATCTTTTATTGTAAAATGTTCACCAAAAATACGAAATGAGATTTGTCAGAAACTGTTTCACCATATCTAACTCCACCTTGATCTGAATATAAAAACTTGTATTATCCAACACTTTACTAGTTGTTTCGTAATATCCCGAAGCTTTCTTAGAAGTGTTTATTTTCTCATTGTTAATTGGTTCAATATTTTTATTCCAGTTACAGGTAAATATTCCTCATGATCATGACCAGTGACACGCTAAAATCGGGTTTCGATACTTGTCCTTGGTAAAACAGAAATAAACCAATACACAGATTTGACAACAAACAAACTGACCAACTAAGGTCAAAATTTGTTAAAAGGAGCTCTTTGTCTCTCTCAGAGTCGAAGTGTTACGTAAAAACAACTGTCTTCACCCAATCTTTACATGTTGAAAACTAGACAAAAATATTTGTCTATTATAATATGTTTGTCGTGAGAGTTGTTCATTTCATGAGACGACACTTTAAGTTACAAACAAACATACAATATGAAGAAGCCATATATAAACGTACGTTCATATTAACTTTTTTAAAGGGTATTTAATACCTTTTATGGTCGCACAGAATTAAACTTAAGGCTTATTAAGCTAAAATTCAAGGTTAAAACCCTTCGGTGGATGCGTTGGATTACCATATGACTTGGGTTTATAAACGTTTATTAAATTTCGAGTAAACTCATTCATAGGTTATCCAAAACAGTCCCTACTTTCAGTCGAATTGGCCGTAACATTATAATTTTGATATGACGAATAGTAGAGACTATGTTCGGTAACACAATTAGAACAAAATGTGTTTCTGTATCAGTGATTCTCAAACGATTGTGCTTTTATAGTTGTGTTTCTGTATCAGTTATTCTCAAACGACTGTGTTTTTTATAGTGGTGTTTCTGTATCTGATTCTCTGACGATTGTGTTTTTATAGTGGTGTTTCTGTATCAGTGATTCTCAAACAACTGTGTTTTTATAGTGGTGTTTCTGTATCAGTTATTCTCAAACGACTGTGTTTTTATAGTGGTGTTTTCTGTATCAGTGATTCTCAAACGACTGTGTTTTTATAGTGGTGTTTCTGTATCAGTGTTTCTCAAACGACTGTGTTTTTTATAGTGGTGTTTCTGTATCAGTTATTCTCAAACGACTGTGTTTTTTATAGTGGTGTTTCTGTATCAGTGTTTCTCAAACGACTGTGTTTTTATAGTGGTGTTTCTGTATCAGTTATTCTCAAACGACTGTGTTTTTATAGTGGTGTTTTTTGTATCAGTTATTCTCAAACGACTGTGTTATTATAGTGGTGTTTCTGTGTCAGTGTTTCTCAAACGACTGTGTTTTTTATAGTGGTTTTCTGTATCAGTGTTTCTCAAACGACTGTGTTTTTATAGTGGTGTTTCTGTATCAGTTATTCTCAAACGACTGTGTTTTTATAGTGGTGTTTCTGTATCAATGTTTCTCAAACAACTGTGTTTTTATAGTGGTGTTTCTGTATCAGTTATTCTCAAACGACTGTGTTTTATAGTGGTGTTTCTGTATCAGTTATTCTCAAACGACTGTGTTATTATAGTGGTGTTTCTGTGTCAGTGTTTCTCAAACGACTATGTTTTTATAGTGGTGTTTCTGTTTCAGTTATTCTCAAACGTTATAACGTCCTAATGGTTGAAAGGACGGTCATGCTTGGTGGGATGGGGGTTCGAACCCTCACCCTGAGATTGTGAGTCCCAATTGACTGTGATTCACTGTTGTATATTATTTCGAAAGCGTTTCTTCAGATTTCTGTACCTCCGTTTGGAACTAGAAGTATCTGTTATTTCTATTATGTTTGTTGGTGTTTCTCACACGTTATATTGATTTCACATATTGAAATGTCCCCCTTCGTTGGCTCAAAGATTAAGTTTGAAGGCTTATAACGCTAAAATTTGGGTTTCGATACCCGTTATGGGAACAACACACGTATCCTATTGCGTAGGCTTCTACCTAATAAAAAACAAAACGAACATTTTTCAATGAACACAAATCTCGCTACACTTTCCAACTCTTTCTCAAGTTAACTGTTTACTGTAATTACAACATAATACATTTTGACTTATGTCGTAATGTTTATAAAATATTTAGTGGTCTGGAACAACGACTTAAGTAACTTGAGACAAACACACAGACAAGTTGTGTTCCTTCACCTTTATTACATTCTGTCCCAGGGTTTCAGTAGACATACTGATGACTTATAACTCTAAAATTCGGATTTCGATACCTATCATGAAAGAAGAACAAATAATCCATTGTGTAGCTTTGTGAAGTACAAACAAACCAACATTAGTGACAGTTGAGCTACTAACATCAGATAGTCAGCAGGTTAGACTGAACAAAGTCACAGACGTAAAGTGATCACTGTATCTTTACTACTTTACCGGAAGATAGGTTTTCACGCGCTGGCCTTCCCTCAGTTAACAGTTGAAAGACCGGTAGTCATCCTCACCCACAGACATCTCGTGGGCTACTCTTTCGCCCAAAGACACATTATAACGACCCAACCTCTTAAAGGGTTTAGCGGGAGACGAATTCAATCAGACGACTCTCAGATTCTGAGTTGAGCACCCTCACTGAGCTTCAAACAAACACGAGGTGAGAGAGAAGTTTGAAATAATTGTAACCACCGAATAATGCAATACATTACATTACGTGTTTGGACACTACATGTTATAAGATAGCCAAATCCAATAGTAATTATGTCAGATATCAAATTAACTATCTTAGTTTTTGTTTAGTTGTCACAGTACGAACAAGAGGTGGTGCAAATTATGAACGTAAAAATAACCATTAAAATGATCAAATAGTAAGAGATGACAAGTAAAGTATACACCGTGTTTTAAAAACAGCTGGTTTGGGTTCAGAAAATTTGTATGTAGAGGAGCGGACAACGTTTCGACCTTCTTCGGTTATCGTAAGATTCACAAAGAACGAAAGAGGTAACTGACCGATAGCTGACCACATGTTTGAAGGCGGTTGTGTAATTGAGTGTAGGAAGATAGAGCGCGTTCTTAGATGTTAGATTATATTTATTAATATAGGTATAAAGGCGTTCCTTTATATTGGTTTATTTTGGGTTTACGTTGTTGTATAAGTAAGGCTTCTTTAATTTTGCATATGTTTATGTTTGTTTGTTTATTTAGTATTTGAGTGTTTTCTATTGTTATGTTGTGTTTGTTTGATTTGCAGTGTTCGAAAACGTGAATGTGACTTTTATGTTCTTTAAATCTGGTTTCCATTTTTCTACTTGTTTCTCAATATAGAAGTCGTGGCAGTTATCGCATTGTATTTTATAAATAATGATTGTGTGGTGTTTGTCAGTGTAGTTTTTTACATAGTATAGACCTCAGTTTTGTGCCTAGTTTTGAATAAATTTGGTATTAACTGGAATGTCATATTTGTTACTAGTTTTTTTTGCCAAATGTTGGTTATTTGTCTGCTTTGATGTCGGGAATATATGGTATACAGCAGTATATGGTTTCGTGAATTTTGATTCGTGAGATATATTTACTTCTGTTGGTTGATTTTGCTTTCTGTCTAGCTGTGTGCGTATAATGTTTTCTACGGTTTGTGGAAACTTATTGATGTTGATGAAGTATTGTTTATTTTGTCTAATTCATCGTTAATTTTATCTGGCGAGCATAGTTTTATGGCTGTGTTTATCTGATTTCTAAGTATGTTGAGAGTTTTTGTTTTGTTTCATGTGCTTAGTTCCAAGGAATGTATAGTCCAGTATGGGTGATTTTCCGGTGGATTTCTGTTATAAATTGTGTATCGGTTCTTGTAATTTTAAGGTTAAGAAATGACATGTGATTGCTTTCTTTCGTATTCACCTTCACACGTTTTCGAACACTGAAAATCAAATAAACACAACATAACCATAGAAAACACCCAAACTTTAAATAAAGAAACAAACAAATTAAAGAACCCTTACTAATACAACAACCCCAGCAAACGAACCATTTTACATATATATTTTTTTCGTCATCACTGATTATAAACCGTATTGTTTATAACAACAAATATTCAGATTTCATCACACATCAAACTAGGTAACTTTCCACGATTCATCCAACTTAATTTCGACTGGAACAGTTGAACGAAATATATATTTTGTTGTTAAGTAACATTACTTCTAAACATGCATAGACTGCCACGTGTCAGAGACTGGAATAATTCAACAACAGTGAGTCACGTGCGGTATAATTCAGCTGAGGATATACGCTGCCAGAGGTGCTAGAATCTATTGGGACCTATTTTAGGTCAGGATAAAAGTGCGCATGTTCTTACACTCCTAAAAGGATGACACATTTCTTCTAAATGCGACAGCGTGTGTTGAAAGTGGTCAGTTGTTTTACCGACACTGTCCTATGTTCTTCAAAATTAATGAAACATGTAAAATAAAAACGTACTTGTCTTCATGTTAGAGTTTAGGTATCACAGCTCTCACCTTTAACACTCAGCATGCAGTAGAAGTGACGGCAGAATAGGAGAAGGAGAGCCTTACAGAGCACTTGTGGTATTCTATGTTGCACTATCTTACCTTTCTGGTAATGACCCATAAGTAACAGGCGGCCCAAAGAGGAAACAAACGACTAAGTAAAAAACATAATGCAAGGAAAGTAAAAAAAGCATTTTGCATTTATTTGATTTAATCAACAGACGACCAGATATGAAAACATAGCACTTTTATTAGGCCTATCTTTAGATGAGTCTAGATGTGTGAAACCTGTCTTTAAATTATTTATATATCAAACTCCTAAACTGTGTTCCAAGCTAAGAGAAGTTAGTATTATACACGCGAATGTATAATGCTATCCTTTCAAAACACATGCACTACAAACATCACTAACCTGTCAGTGAAAAATATCGCTACCAACCTTTATAAAAGGAATTATTTTTTACAATAGCCATTCGTAAGAGAAAGCTTCTGTAATATTGTAGAGAAATGACTTATGAAATAATTAACTAGAGTGAAAGAAAATTACCAATATTATTTCTAAACCAACGTTTTAATGTTAAGAACTTCACAATCGACTAGAAACTTCCACGTGTGATCACGTTTCTAAAATAACTTGAAATGCTAAACTTACTAACAAAAGAAAGTGAGAAATAACAGTTATGAATTTACATACCACGAGTGTGCGCAGTTTAGAGTATTCAGGAATTTATTTTGAAGAAATTCGTAAACCTGTTTCGCTAATTTTTAATGCATTTTACATAAAACAGAAACTAAAATATACTAAAGTCAAATAAGTACAAGCTCTTGAGCGAAGTAAACAGGCGTGGACTGGACTAACGAAATATCTAGGGAAATCCTGGTGGGTTCCCTTGGAAAAGTACATTGTTTTGTTATTTTATGAAAACTTTGTTCCAGCTTTCTTGACTGTAAACTTCTAGAGTCCAGTTAACCCTAAAGGTAAATATATGAAGAAATTAGTGAGAAACAATTTCTTGAAACGTATACAATATTTTTAACATATACAACTAATAGCATGTATTATGTGATACAACTCAACATAAATAAATAGCTCTATGATGTATAAGGGATCAGAAAACATAACATTATACACGAAAAGTATATTCACGAAATGTGTCAGTTCTAAATGTTGGAATACAAGAAACAAAGTTAACATTAAATTGGTTTTCAAAAGCGTGTGTTTTGTTATTCTTCATACAACAAAGCCACATCGGGCTATCTGCTGTGTCCATCGAGGGGAACCGAACCCCTGACTTTCGCGTCGTAAATGTTTAGACTTACTGCTATTCCAGCAGGGAACTTTCAAAACAGAACAAAACAAAATATTCCGAAACGATCTACTTTTCGCATCATTAATCAACGAAAATTAAGTGATGAAGTTACAGTATTGTTTATTCGTGACGTTAAGTGATGAAGTTACAGTATTGTTTATTCGTGACGTTAAGTGATGAAATTACAGTATTGTTTATTCGTGACGTCAAGTGATGAATTTGCAGTATTGTTTATTCGTGACGTCAAGTGATGAAGTTACAGTATTGTTCTTTCGTGACGTCAAGTGATGAATTTGCAGTATTGTTTATTCGTGACGTCAAGTGATGAAGTTACAGTATTGTTTATTCATGACGGTAAGTGATCAATTACAGTATTGTTTATTCGTGACAAGATAGTAAGAGAAAATTTATATATATCTTTTGTTGAATTTGGATCTTGTAATTTAAACGAAAAGTAATTAATCAACAATATTTCTCGTCATCTCTTGAGATAGTGTTATTTTTTCACTACTTCTATAACGCTCCATGGCTCCAAATTTACTTTTGTACCAAATCCAGTTTTAGTTAGGGTTCTGTCGATTTTCAAACTTCCATGATCTCTAACGCTCACCCCTATTGGCTCAGCGGTAAGTATACAGGATTACAATGCAAAAAATCAGGTTTAGAAACTTAAGATAAGAAAAGCACAGATAGCCCGGTGTAAATGATCAACAAACAACCGAAATATCTCAGATCCAAGGATTTCATAACAAATTTAATCATACACCTAACGTTGAGCTGTAAATAAAAAACAACTTTTTGTTTATAAAAGAAATGAAATAAATTAGAAATAATTCACGTAATAAACACTAAATTAATCTATTTCATATAACTTAAATATTAACAAATTATTATTTTAAATAATTTTACTGGACAAGGTGTTTAATTAAAATTATGGGAAACAAAAGTGCTTCTGAACACAAACATTTTGTTATTATTTTGAGCTCTCACAAATATCCATAAAAACAATCAATTTCTGACGTTTTCAAATATTCAAACAAAATTGAAAATGCCGGCACTTTTTGTTATGTGAGCGTTCAATCAGGTTTTTGGAAAATATTTAAATTTTTCTAGATATAGCCATTTTTAGTGTTACTAGAGCACTCAAAACGATGATCGAAGATAATGAATTTTTAATTTTTCTGAACATTATTTCTATGTTTAAATGGCGATCTCTATATTTATTTGATTCTGTGTGTGTGTTAAGGTGTTTGTTTAAGAATCTGTCAACACAAAAGTATTTCTGTTAACGGTCATTGATCGTACTTATATATGCGGGAGAAAATATCAAGCTGTACCGTTCGGGCTTTTCAGAATTGAATTTACTTATGTTTCACTAGTAAACAAAAAAAGAGAGTGCTTATGTAATAACTGTAAGCTTTTCTATGTCTTCCTTTTTAACTAGCCACTAACAAGCATTACTTTGTGTTAATATAACATCATGAGTTATAGCTTGTATTTGTAAGAATACACTTACAGGTCTCTGGGGATGACGTCAACAAAGGAATACTTCCGGTAAGCGTGACATTTTGAGCCATGGTTCGATAAATTTTGTTTGTTTGTTTGTTTGTTTGTTTGTTTGGAAATTTCGCACAAAGCTACTCTGAGGGCTATCTGTGCTGCTAGCCGTCCCTAATTTAGCACTGTAAGACTAGAGGGAAGGCAACTAGTCATCACCACCCACCGCCAACTCTTGGGCTACTCTTTTACCAACGAATAGTGGAATTGACCGCAACATTATACGCCCCCACGGCTGGGAGGGCGAGCATGTTTAGCGCGACGCAGGCACGAACCCGCGACCGTCGGATTACGAGTCGCACGCATTACGCGCTAGGCCATGCCGGGCCCGGTTCGATAAATAAATGAAATGGTAAAGTCTCATTATAACTTGAATTTTGGCTATCTTTTTGTGTTGTCTGTAAAATAAAACTAAAAAAAAACAACTTCTTTTGAACTTTGTAGTTCTACCAGTAAAAAATTAACTTGTTTCTATACAACTTACAAAATTTTAAGCTTATTTACCACGTTAAAATGTAGATACATTGAATTTTTTGTTTATTATGACTAACCCTAATTATTAAGTTATATAAAGTTTTTACGTCCAACTTTATATCTTTTCTCACTCTGTACAATAGAATTAGAAAATCTGTCATCGGGAACCGTAATTGTGGACTTCCAATACATTAAGTGCAAAACATTTAGCATTATTCACTTCTCATTCAACATTAAGAAAAGTCACAAAATATACTACGGTTTGGACCTGGTAACTACGACTGTAATGTAACTAACGTTTACTTTGAGTTGTGGTCTTGTAATCCAGAATTACAATAAGACATAAACAATATTAGCACGAGAACAACATATAAAAACAAATGTTTAGTTTCTTATTCAAACACAATCTTTACCATTACTACTGTACCATTAGGTAATTCAGAAATATAATGATTGAATCACCACCAATCAAAAGCCAAGATCAAATTCAACTAAGACATGTACCAGTCTGATGTCGAAGATTTCTACGATTTTTAAAGAATGATATTGTTTTGTTTTTATTTGTGATTTTCGTGACATAAATACTTGAATTAGCAAAGTAAAAAGTTGATGTATCTGGGAAACACCTCAGAACATTTTCTCATAATATTTAGTGTTAACAATATTTATCTTAGCTATTGTTAATTACCAAAACAGAGTTGAACTGATAAGTATTGATATGATGTGACTAAAATGTGCTGCCATCTGGTAATCATGATGTAGGAATTATTACATTGATGTTTCTTCACTCTTATTATTATTGTAATAGCTATGTTTCATGTTTTTAATGAAAGTATAAACACGTGGATAAAATGAAGTATATTAGACCATTTGGATCAATCATCTAATAATTTAAATATTAGTTATTAAACTGTATATACACTGTAAATAATTGTTCATATAACGCATGTAGCTGTTGTTTGGACAGCTTACACTACTAGTTAAGACAGGTGTTTTTCCTCATAACTTCATTTCTAATTTATTTACCATGACGGATGTAGAGTATAAGTCGTTATCTATTTATCTAACCAAAACATTTTCTCCATATATTGAATAGAAAAATAATAAGCATTTATACTCACAGTTAGAAAAACAGTTATGATATATATATACAACAACCATTACTCTGTAATATAATTCAGTTTTAAATAAAAGATCCTTCACCATGGCTATACACAAGAATCTGGTTACATTGATCCTAAAGTAATTTTAAATTTAGACCAGTTCTTAACAAACTGGTACTTTTTTAACATAGAGTAGAACTTTTATTTTATGAAAGTTTTACCGTTTATATCAATCAATCTCATGAAAAGTTTGAGTTGGTTATATTGAATCATTTTAATGTAATCAGTAGTATACCTGTTAGTGACATGAATATATTTAAACATTACTACTTACTAACACAAACAGTTGTTGTAGGATAGAGTATCTTATTGTAACTGTTTAATAAGTTACAATAATTAACTTGATACCATCTTTATTCTTAGTGTTAAATAATTTACATCAGTAGTTTACTTCATACCATCTTTATTGTGAGTGTTTAATAATTTACATCATCAGTTAACTTGATACCATCTTTATTGTAAGTGTTTAATAATTTACATCAGTAGTTAACTTGATACCATTTTTACTCTAGTGTTTAATAATTTACATCAGTAGTTAACTTGATACCATATTCACAGGTAGTGTTTAATAATTTACATCAGTAGTTAACTTGATACCATCTTCACTGTTAGTGTTTAATAATTTACATCAGTAGTTAACATAATACCATCTTTACTGTAAGTGTTAACTTGATACCATCTTGCACTTGTTAGTGTTTAATAATTTACATCAGTAGTTAACTTGATACCATCTTCACTGTTAGTGTTTAATAATTTACATCAGTAGTTAACATAATACCATATTTACTGTAAGTTGTTAATTGCATCAGTAGTTAACTTGATACCATACTGCACATAATTAGTATTTTAATAATTTACATCAGTAGTTAACTTAATACCATCTTCACTGTTAGTGTTTAATAAATTACATCAGTAGTTAACTTGATACCATCTTCACTGTAAGTGTTTAATAAATTTAATCAGTAGTTAACTTAATACCATCTTCACTGTAAGGTGTTTAATAATTCACATCAGTAGTTAACGACACCATCTTTATTGTAGTTTGTAATAAATTACAGAAGTCAACATAATCTCATCTTTATTGTAAGTGTTTATTAATTTACAGCCCAGTCACTAGTTTGTTGTTTGTTTTATTTGTTTGAAAGTTGTCTGTACAAACAACTTGTTTTGGTAGTTTATGTATCAAGTTTTATTTAAATTAAAATAGGTTACCTGTGTGTCCTTTTTAACAGTGGTTTACCACTAGAGTTCTGTTTTTAGGATATTTATTTATTTAACAGTGGTTTACCACAAGAGTTCTGTTAATAGGATATTTATCTATTTAACAGTGGTTTACCACTAGAGTTCTGTTTTAGGATATTTATCTATTTACCAGTGGTTTACCACAAGTTCTGTTTTTTAGGATATTTATCTATTTAACAGTGGTTTACCACTGGAGTTCTGTTTTAGGATATTTATCCTTTTTAACAGTGGTTTACCACTAGAGTTCTGTTTTTAGATATTTATCTATTTACCAGTGGTTTACCACTCACAGTTCTGTTTTTAGGATATTTATCTATTTTACCAGTGGCTTTACCACTAGAGTTCTGTTTTTTAGGATATTTATCTATTTAAATGTGGTTTACCACTAGAGTTCTGTTTTTAGGATATTTATCTATTTACCAGTGGTTTTACCACTAGAGTTCTGTTTTAGAATATTTATCTATTTAAATGTGGTTTACCACTAGAGTTCTGTTTTAGGACATTTATCTATTTACCAGTGGTTTACCACTAGAGTTCTGTTTTTAGGATATTTATCTATTTACCAGTGGTTTACCACAAGAGTTCTGTTTTTAGGATATTTATCTATTTAACAGTGGTTTACCACTAGAGTTCTGTTTTTAGAATATTTATCTATTTAACAGTGGTTTACCACAAGAGTTCTGTTTTTAGGATATTTATCTATTTAAGTGTGGTTTACCACTAGAGAGTTCTGTTTTTAGAATATTTATCTATTTACCAGTGGCTTTACCACTAGAGTTCTGTTTTTAGGATATTTATCTATTTAAGTGTGGTTTACCACTAGAGTTCTGTTTTAGAATATTTATCTATTTACCAGTGGTTTACCACTAGAGTTCTGTTTTTAGGATATTTATCTATTTAACAGTGGTTTACCACTAGAGTTCTGTTGTTTTAGGATATTTATCTATTTAACAGTGGTTTACCACTAGAGTTCTGTTTTTAGGATATTTATCTATTTAACAGTGGTTTACCACTAGAGTTCTGTTTTTTAGGATATTTATCTATTTAACAGTGGTTTACCACTACAAGTTCTGTTTTTAGGATATTTATCCTTTTTTTAACAGTGGTTTACCACTAGAGTTCTGTTTTTAGGATATTTATCTATTTAACAGTGGTTTACCACAAGAGTTCTGTTTTTTAGAATATTTATCTATTTAACAGTGGTTTACCACTAGAGTTCTGTTTTTAGGACATTTATCTATTTACCAGTGGTTTACCACTAGAGTTCTGTTTTTAGGATATTTATCTATTTAACAGTGGTTTACCACAAGAGTTCTGTTTTTTAGAATATTTATCTATTTAACAGTGGTTTACCACTAGAGTTCTGTTTTTAGAATATTTATCTATTGTAACAGTGGTTTACCACTAGAGTTCTGTTTTTTAGATATTTATCTATTTAACAGTGGTTTACCACTAGAGTTCTGTTTTTAGGATATTTATCTATTTAACAGTGGTTTACCACTAGAGTTCTGTTTTTAGGATATTTATCTATTTAACAGTGGTTTACCACTAGAGTTCTGTTTTTAGGATATTTATCATTTTTAACAGTGGTTTACCACTAGAGTTCTGTTTTTTAGGACATTTATCTATTTACCAGTGGTTTACCACTAGAGTTCTGTTTTTTGGATATTTATCTATTTACCAGTGGTTTACCAAGAGTTCTGTTTTAGGATATTTATCTATTTTAAATGTGGTTTACCACTACCAGAGTTCTGTTTTTAGGATATTTATCTATTTACCAGTGGTTTACCACTAGAGTTCTGTTTTTTAGAATATTTATCTATTTAAAAGTGGTTTACCACTAGAGTTCTGTTTTTAGGACATTTATCTATTTACCAGTGGTTTACCACTAGAGTTCTGTTTTAGGATATTTATCTATTTACCAGTGGTTTACCACAAGAGTTCTGTTTTTAGGATATTTATCTATTTAACAGTGGTTTACCACTAGAGTTCTTTTTTTAGGATATTTATCTATTTAACAGTGGTTTTACCACAAGAGTTCTGTTTTTAGGATATTTATCTATTTAACAGTGGTTTACCACCAGAGTTCTGTTTTTTAGGATATTTATCTATTTACCAGTGGTTTACCACTAGAGTTCTGTTTTTAGGATATTTATCTATTTAAGTGTGGTTTTACCACTAGAGTTCTGTTTTTAGAATATTTATCTATTTACCAGTGGTTTACCACTTTCAGAGTTCTGTTTTTTAGGATATTTATCTTATTTTTTGGTGTAAGTTTTACCACTAGAGTTCTGTTTTAGGATATTTATCTATTTAACAGTGGTTTACCACTAGAGTTCTGTTTTAGAATATTTATCTATTTAACAGTGGTTTACCACTAGAGTTCTGTTTTAGGATATTTATCTATTTAACAGTGGTTTACCACTACAGTTCTGTTTTTAGGATATTTATCCATTTTAACAGTGGTTTACCACCTAGAGTTCTGTCTTTTGTGATACATTTATCTATTTACCAGTGGTTTTACCACAAAGAGTTCTGTTTTTAGAATATTTATCCATTTCAACAGTGGTTTACCACTAGAGTTCTGTTTTTAGGATCATTTATCTATTTACCAGTGGTTTACCACCAGAGTTCTGTTTTTGTGATATTTATCTTATTCAACAGTGGTTTACCACTAAGAGTTCTGTTTTTAGGATATTTATCTATTTAACAGTGGTTTACCACTAGAGTTCTGTTTTTAGAATATTTATCTATTTTAACAGTGGTTTACCACCAGAGTTCTGTTTTTAGAATATTTATCTATTTAACAGTGGTTTACCACTAGAGTTCTGTTTTTTAGAATATTTATCTATTTACCAGTGGTTTACCACTACAGAGTTCTGTTTTTAGAATATTTATCTATTTAACAGTGGTTTACCACTAGAGTTCTGTTTTTAGAATATTTATCTATTTACCAGTGGTTTACCACTAAGAGTTCTGTTTTAGGACATTTATCTATTTTACCAGTGGTTTACCACTAGAGTTCTGTTTTTTAGGATATTTATCTATTTACCAGTGGTTTACCAAGAGTTCTGTTTTTAGGATATTTATCTATTTAAATGTGGTTTACCACTAGAGTTCTGTTTTTAGGATATTTATCTATTTACCAGTGGTTTACCACAAGAGTTCTGTTTTAGGAATATTTATCTATTTTACTCAGTGGTTTACCACTGAGATTTCTGTTTTTAAGATATTTATCTATTTACCAGTGGTTTACCACAAGAGTTCTGTTTTTAGAATATTTATCTATTTTACCAGTGGTTTACCACTAGAGTTCTGTTTTAGAATATTTATCTATTTAACAGTGGTTTACCACTAGAGTTCTGTTTTTAGAATATTTATCTATTTAACAGTGGTTTACCACTAGAGTTCTGTTTTAGGATATTTATCTATTTACACAGTGGTTTACCACTAGAGTTCTGTTTTTAGGATATTTATCTATTTACCAGTGGTTCACTACCACAAGAGTTCTGTTTTTTAGGATATTTATCTGCCATTTATTTGTGGTTTTACCACTAGAGTTCTGTTTTTTAGGATATTTATCTATTTTACCAGTGGTTTACCAAGAGTTCTGTTTTAGAATATTTATCCTATTTACCAGTGGTTTACCACTAGATTTCTGTTTTAAGATATTTATCTATACCAATGGTTTACCTGGTTTTAAGAGTTCTGTTTTTAAGGATATTTATTCTATTTACCAGTGGTTTACCACTAGAGTTCTGTTTTTGAAATATTTATTCTATTTAACAGTGGTTTACCACTAGAGGTTCTGTTTTTAGGATATTTATCTGGCCACCAA
>NW_027467777.1:13413408-13461195 GCF_004210375.1 Tachypleus tridentatus | reverse complement strand
GGATGATCAAACTTAATGTGACAGTTTCTTGGTCAAGTTTTCCAGTTCATAGCACTATCATTTGAACCAACCTTTAATCCTTGAGTGTTTTGTCAGATGTTATGAACTTTTGTGCAACATCTTCACTCATTGGTTCTTCACACTTATCATTACATGGACAACTGGCTCCTGCTCATTTTTTTCTCATTCACAGTCCAGTAACCACATTTGTCTGCTCTTACAGGAAGAAGCAGAAATGTTTTTTTTTTAATTCCCACATCACTTGGGCACCATCTTCCCTCATCTTTTGAGATATGGAGCAAGCAGTGCATACAATCCTCACCTCACATTTTATAGCAGCTCAAAAAAGTGCCGCCACTTTTGAGGATGTGGGCTTTCTTGAGAACTTTCAATTTCATGGATCAGACTCATATGAATTCCATTCAGTGGACACCCCTATTAGTGGAATGTCTGTTTGGATCCCTTGACCATCTTTTTACACTTCCTTCCTCCATAAGGTCTAACCTTGTTTAGTGATTGGACTGAGACCATGGTACAATGGGGTCCTGTCTGGATTTACATCTTTGAGGGTTCTGATGCTTACCTTACCTGCCAGGAAATTGTCAGTCTCTGGTTTGTTATGGAGTCTTCTCTCCATATCAACATTCTCAAATTTATGATGGTTTGGTGAGCTATGTGGGGAAGAGTGGTTAATGGTACACTCCAACAACTGCACAATAATCCGCGTGTATCACCAAGCAGGAGGGTGCCAAATCCAGGTCTGTGTGCTTTCATACCCTGGATCCTTTTTTCTTGGCCCACAGTCACCACATTGTGGTCTTAGCTTGTCATGTTCCTGGTGCTTTGAATCTGGTTGTGGATCAATTATCTTGACCCAACAATATTCACTCCACTGGTATTTCAATGGGTGTGTTCTCAGCTGGGGACACCTCATATCAATGTTTTTTGCCACCCACTTGAACAACTTCCTTTCTCTTTTTGATCTCCCATTTAACACCTGCTAGCTCTGGAGATGGATGCATTCAGTCAGAATGGGAGGGGACTTCAAATCTATGCTTACTTTTCTATTTGACACTTTTACAGGGTTCTTTCCATTATCCAAATTATTCCACTTTTAGTTCTCCTGATGGCTAGCACTTGATTTCCACAGCCTTGACCTTTTCTTGGGCAACCTTCCTACTCTTACCTCTGTCATGGTCCATACGCCATCAACCTTGATAAAACATTGTTCATCCAGCTATCATCACCCTTCATCTTCATGCATGGCTTTGTCAAATCCCTTGCCTTAAACCAGATACTGACTCCACAAACTGTATCTTTTGTCCTGATTCATAAAACATTATTCCATGTCAATTTATCAGTGGTAATGATCTACCTTATTTGTTTTGGTTTCTTTCCTTCCTGCCCTTCTAGAAGCCCATTTACTCTTCCTACAGTTGAGCAAAGGTTCAACATCCTCTTCAAAATTTCTGAGTGCAAGATGTATCTTCCCTGCATTTACAGCTGAATGAGTTAGAATATCTGCTCTTACTACTGGTTACAGGTAATGCCACATGGTTGTAGGTTTGGTGTATGTATATCACACTGTCCATATTTTGTAGTGAGATGCTCCACATGTGTGCTTCTCTTTCATCTCTGAGTGCACTAGTTACCGCTAGTTGGTCACTTGGTTTCAATATTTGTCACTTACAGTGGCCCCTCTGCCATTTAAATATAGGTTTCTAGCTTTGTGTGAGTAGATGTAAGACTGTATTGAAAGTTAACATTTTCTTACACTGTAAATGTATTTGTGATAGGTACATACCTCTCCTTGCACACTTCTAACCCTTCCTTCCCACTGCTGATGTTCTTTGTAGATCCTGTCAATTGTTGAAAGTGAGGATTTGGTGGAAGCATCAGAAAGAGCTAGTTGTACCAATATAGGTGGTACAATACTATTGATGGAGGATGGTAACATGCTATATACATGATAAAAAGTTGAACAAAATTTATGGGGTATATAGACTTGTGTGTGAGTTTAAAGTGTTCTAGCAATGTTTGGGGCCAGAAAGAAGATCAAGATAGATTTGTGTGAGTGAGGATAAGTACCTATTGGAAATAAATTTTCAGTGTAGGAAAATGTTAATGTTTCCTTTTCTCCTCTCTTTATTGGAATTATTAGTAATACTGTCTTAAAAAAAATCTTATTGGAACATGCAAAAAAAATTTATATTACTATGTTACTATTTAAAGAGTGTCTAGTGTGTGAACAAGCAAAATAGCCAGTAACTTCTATTGACCCCAGATTTGAGGATTTAAAATGAATTAGACTTCTTAGTCCAGGTGTGTGTTGTTTTTAAGCAAAATGGATAATTGCCTATCTTCTTACACAAGTAAAAAAAAAAAAAAAATGATTAATATTTGGTGTGACCAGCAAGATGTTTTTCCACATTGATTTTATGATATGAGGAAAATGATAAAGTGCAGTTTTCTCTGTACAACACAATTGTTAAAATATCTCTTAATATTTAACAAACAGAGGTACATATTTTTCCACCTATCTATTTTAACACTTATCTGCTTGAAACTACATGTCTGAATCATCCATTCTCTTGCTATATATATTTGGTCAATCTTTCTTCATAAACCCTATATTATATAAATTATTATTTAACTGCAAATTTAAAGATGATATTTGTAAGGAACGAGAAAAATGTCATAATGAGTAACCTTTGTTTAAGTATTTTGTGAATACTTTAATTAAGAAAATGTCTTTTGGGACATGCACCTAGTAATTAAAGTTAACCTAAAAACAAATTTCTTTTGATCACAGAAAACGTAATGAATTGGGTAAAACAGGTATGTCTCTTTCTATTAGTGCACGAAATAATAAGTGTATAACTGTTACACTTACTGTTGTCATATTTAAATATGAAAACTGTAAAAATAATGGATTTATGCACACTTTATTTGATAATCCCAAAATATTTCATTTATAATTATATATCTTAATGTTTTAAGGATGGAGAGGTAATAATGAACAACATAGACATTAGGGGGGCCAGAAGTTGAATGTGATGGTAGGCAACTGATAATTGAAAAGATGATAGTGAGGCAGAACCACCACCATTGCCACCTCGAACCACCAAGCCACTAACTGATGTATCAAATCAAAGACTCATTCCAGAAGACAGAAGGGTGTTCACTGATACCCAAAACTGTATATGCCATTGGAGAAGATATTTCCATCAACAATAAAGAATCATCTTTACTCCTTGAAAATAATAGGTAAGTGAGAGTTTTTCTTTCAGTTGTTACTTCAACTAAGTTTGTAATTGCTTAACTTTTTTATTACATAACATATAATTTAAGGACAGCAGAAAACCTGCTGGTCAACTAAACCATCTCACCCTTTAAATTAAACCTTAAAGTAAAACACCCAATGCCAGCCCATATTATTTCAATACTTATCAAAACTTTCCATAAACTTCCTTAAATTTAGTTAGCTCACCATATCTGAAGGCAACCCATTTCAAAGGCATATAATTTCTTAGAAAACTGTCTTAGCTGGAGGTGATTCCTACCCTTTATACTTGAATCCCCTTCTCTCTTACCATTTTCACCATTAAGTAGAAATAAAGATTATGCCACTTGCAACAGCACACTGCTTGGATGGCTTAAGAGACTGATCAGCCAGAATACTAAAATATTTTGCTCCATAAAACTGTTAATGTTTTTCTAGTGAAAATTCAAATTATAATATCCTACGGTATTACCTGGTGTTTGTTATAGTTAAAATACATATTCTGTTCTTCACCCAACTCAAGAAATAATCCAAATTCTTTAGTTAAGCAGCAGCAATATCCTCCTAATGGCCAGCATCACACAAGATCTTAATATTATCAATAGATTTAATTAATTTATTTTACCATTCCTTCATCTATATCATTGATGTAAATCAAAAGGCAAAAAATTCTAACACTGAACCCTGAGGTAATTCACATTGACATTAATCCAATTTGACTGAATTCCATTCATAACAACCCTTTTTGTTTACCCATTAGGCAAATCCATCCCACCTTCATTAGTAGTTGAATTTGTTATCTCACTGTAGAGTTTGTTGTTAACAAAACATGAATTTTGTTTGATGATTGTAAAAATTCCAGCTTAAAGCCGTTCCTCCTTTCTCCATTAATAAAACCCAAATATATTCAATTTCCTTGCTATCAGTTCCAAAACCCTCAACAGGCTGCAACTTACAGTTTACATATGAAGCCATTCCTTTCCCCTGTATTCCTATTAAATAACGTGCATCCTGTATTTAAAAGAAATTCATGTAATATTTGTCTACTTTTAGTCAAGCTTCAATTATTCCAATTACATTAAAATCCTCTTTTCAAACTTGTTTTCTGAAGTCTTCTATTTTATTTCTTTTACTTCTAGAATTACAATAATAAAAGATCAGCCAGCTCTGAGAAATTTCTTAACTTTGTTCCTATGATGTGCTTCATTACATATTATTTTCTTCATTTCATTTAGTTCATTCTGGCCCTCAGCACTTAACTTAGTTTAAAGCTACCTTTTCAAACAAGCCTGCCTCTGTCCTATGTAAATGTAAGCCATCCTTCTTCTAAATGCTCCCTTTCTCATTGAACCAGTAACGGATAGATGACATTAAAAGAAAAGAGGCCTGTTAAAAAAAAAAAGAAGTTACTTTAAAGCATCTTAAGACAAGCTGTGAATGTGTGAACTGTAGGCTGTCTCTGGTACACATTAGTGTAAAGAGCCATAAGAAGGAATCAAATCTCTTATTCCTATTTAATTAATATTATGAACAATTTTAAAATCTAAAACTAAACAGTGAATTTATGGATATTAACAATTAATAACTTATAATAATTTTTTTCTATAAAATCTTAGGCCCTTGTGTATCATTCATTTTACAACTGAAACCTTTTTTTTTCCTAGTAACTCACAGCAAGCAAGGTGTGGAATTAAATGTATTTTAATAATTCTTAAGAAGTTTTTATGACTGAGATAAAAGGCACTTTTACAGTATATGGACAGGAGAGTAGGAGCTTGAGCCCATCCAGCCACCCTCTGCATGTCACTATATTGTATCAGTCCTACAAATCCAACCACCTAATCTGCCCATCCTTACATATTAACCTCAACCTATCATTCAGCCTTAATGGCCTATTTGTAATTTCATCTCAACAATTAAGTGTTAGCAATATACATGACAGAAGTAAGTTTTCCTTTATTTAGTTTGATTTTCTTGATGTAACAACAGGTCATCAGTAAAGGTCACATCACAATGGCATTGAAGCCATATCCTTCAATATTTATGAAATAGATTATTAATATTCCTGTAGCAATTTATTAGATTAATAATGCATAAGTCAGTACTTCAGTCCTATGTTTGTTTTGCATGGAATATTGTTAAGACTTACCATTTGTGTGTATGCTCATATAATTAAAAAAATATATAGCCAGTATTATTACTGTGTGCATCGACAGTGATAAAAATTTAGTAAAATTGACATATCCTCAACCACACATATTATTTAATCTCCAGTTCTTATCATTACCTGCTATCACAGGTGTAATATTTAACAGTAGAATCCTAGTGTCTTTTTCTATTGCCAATAAGAAAAAATTTGCTATGTCTAGGAAAAGTTAGATATCTAATCCAATCACATTTAATTGCTGTAAATAAATATAGTTTTCAAAAGCTTGGGCCGAAATCTATCAACATTTAAAGTGGTGGCTAAATAGGATAGTTGTTTGTTTACATGTTTTTTTATGGATTTTATTTTTACATGTACCTAGCCTTCGTATATATATATATATATATATATATATATAAAGTAGATTTTAGATGAGATAAAAAAGTTCAAAGGTAATTGTGAAAAACAACAAAAATTTGTACAGTAAGATATAAGTGACAAGTTAGTTTCTCAATAGATTGTTAATTATTGAAACAGTGTTGAAAGTAAATTAATTTTGTATTTTTCTCCATTATTTGCTCAGTGATGTTGAATTACTTAAAAAGAAAATGTAAAGAACATATAGAGAAGACAGCTGTAACTATCCAAGAAAAACAACAAGACTATGAAAGGTGGAGACCACATAGTTTGTTATTAAAGCAGATATCAGTAGGCTTAGTTGTACTATTTGGAACAGGAGTTTTGATGTATCGATATTACATGAGAGGTTGAATACTTAGTGAAAGCAACCCACATAATTGGTTAATCTTTTATATTTTAGTTCACAGTTTTATTTTATCATAGAAGAAATCCCTTCACTTCATTCTCTCTCATGATGACAATCAATTAAATTTCATTTATGTTTCATTGTAACCAGTTTATTTAGTAAATATTGAAGTTTTTTAAGTTGTATATCTATTTGCTATTATGTAGGTAAGTTTAACCTATGTACTGTTATTAGAATTTTTGTTTTAATAATTTAGAATGGTATTTTTGTAGTTTTTTTAATGTTATCACTCCAAAGCAATTTTGTTATTTATTAAAATGAGATAAAACAAATACACAATAATTATTTTGTTTTTTCAAATAAAGAAAGGAAGGATATTAAAACTGACACATCACATTTGTATTTTACCTGTCATTATAAGCCCAAACGTTGATTGGAAAGGTTATTTCTATTTGAATTAAAAGTGTGGAAGAAGTGAATTTTAATAAAACAGCATTTTAATATTAAGAACATCATTTCTTGTAACACTACCCTGATTAGTTATTATTTATTGCCATGTTAAAAACAAAAACCACATTGCTTTCATCTCTTCATTCTTCTGTGGTTTTATCACACACAAGTCACTGAAGTTTTACAGTATTTAGTGTGTATATATATATATATTGTAGTAATTACTTCATTTTACTATCATTATTGAATACTGCAAATTCTCTGTCAAAACCTTCAACAAAGTTTCATACTAAAGGTCATTTTAAGGCTGAAATAAATATGAAAAAGTAAATGAAATGAAGTATCATGTTTGTTTCTTTACACAGTTATCGTTATCATAACTTAAAAAAGGGAACTCGTTTGTTACTCTTTAAAACCTATATTATGTTTATTGCAAGACAAATTCACAAGTGTAATCAAGAAGATGACAGTTTTAAGATCATTGTCAGACCATTGTTTACATGTATGTATTTCTCTAAGAGGAATTTTTTGTTTTGTACTGGAAAACATATAGTCATACAAGTTTATATTTTTATTGAAGTTTTACTGTGCTGTGTATTTTAGCTTTCAAAAAATAGCAAATATAACTTCTGAGATGCAAAATGATTTTCATAGCATGAAAGGTAGTTAGAAAGAGGCATATTCAGTAAACTTGTCTTATCTTGCTCATACATTTTCCACAAAAATGAAGTTTAACTGTGATTTTACTATCATATTTACATAAAAGATCTTGGAGATTTCTTGAACAATACTTATTGAATGGTCTATAAATCTACAATTTTATAAATTTATAATGAAGATTGCCTTGCATGTTAATATGGAAATTGTTTGTGCTTTTACATTTTAATCCTTTCTAGGTAATAAAGTATTAAATAAGAGATCAAGGATTTTCAAAATTTAGTTTCTCTTCTAAAGCAAGACCAAAAATGTGCATCATTCTTCATATATATTCTCCTCATGGGCCAACATAGTTCATGTTACTATGTGGATAGTGTAATGATAATATTTGAAGCCACTAGAAAAGTGCAATAACTCTCAAAAAAGTGTCATTAAAATTTGTTTTCATACTCATTAAGTTGTGTGTATCATGAACATCTTAGTTACACCTAATTTTCACATTTTATACTGTACAGCAGTACACAGTAACCTCAAGAATGATTTACTAAGTATACAAGAATGATTGAAAATAAGCTCATTTTTTATTCATTAAAGTTTTAAATATCTGGGCAGATGGGAGAAGTTTGTACTTTTGCATACTACTGTATGTTTTTTTATAGTGATGAATTTTTCGAAATAATTACTTATTGTAGGGCAAAATATGTAAAAAAAGAGGAAACTTGTCTATTTTAAAATATTGTTGCCATGCAGCAATTTTCATTAAAAGAAATATAAAATCATATTTGCATGCTTTTCCATTTTACAAGCATAGTACCACAAATAAATTAGTAAAAAGCAGTAATTTAGAAATGCTTGCACTCTGGAATTATGTTTATTTTGTCTAAAGTTGCTTGTTATTCTTAATTTGGGGATGGTGATGGAAATTTATCACTTGTAATTTTGTGGCTTTTAGTAATAAACTATAATATTTCAAATACTATAGACCCCAGAGGTGGGTTAAGTTCCAGAGTTTACATTGCTAAACTCCAGAGTTCAGAAGGTCATAGTGCACATAGCCTAATTTGTAACTTTATGGTAAAAAACAAAACAATTTATAACATGGTTGATTCAAATTTACTGTACTGGATAAGTATAATTAAGGATATTCTCATTCTAAATGTTGTTTACTTTAATATGTAATATGTGATGTTAAACCCATAATAACGTAGTTGTCATTGAGAAAAAATGAGTTTTGAATTATTTGCATACTGCAAGATAAGATGGTAGGTGTTTTTAGGTGTGTTTTGTTTTTCAAATACTAAATTGTATGAATATATCTCAAGCATTTAGTGCAAGAGAAAAATAACTTAAAAAGTGAAAATTTAGAACTGGTATTTTTGAAAATTATGATATTTGCTCAAGATATTCACATGAATTAGTGTTAATTTTGTCATTGGTTTATAAATTTAAACTCTAATGTTCATTGTTGGTCAGGTAGAAGGAAAACAAATTATGTCCAAGTTTGAAACATTTTGATTATATCATGGCCTTTGAGCTTTGACTTTGGTTATGAAGCAATATAAGTAATAACTTCGTCTTCCTTACAAAACGGTGATGTCTAAAACAGATGAAATGTTTTGGGTAAAGGAGGAAATTGAAATAACATGGGCAATAATGTCTTTACATTTAATATGTTTTTAAAAAATTGTTAAATATATACAGGAACACACATTATATTTATATATATATAGAGAGAGAGAGGGAGAAAGGAAATAAGTTAATTAGTATACATACATAGAACAGCTTAATCCATAGAAGTAGTGAGAAAGTCTGGGACATGTCATATACCTACAACATTTTGTTACTCAGTATGTTATGCTTATTGAATTTCAGTACATGAATGTTCAAAATTAGTTTGTTTCTACTGTTGTAAGGAAATGTAGTACCACATTTAAGACATTCTTTCCTTAACACTGATCATCCTAATAAGCTCTTCATAAATGAAGATATAGAACTATTTGTATTTTATACTGGTAAATTTACTAAATAACAGTTGTCAGGTAATTGGTTTTATCAAAATTAAAAGCAGCAATTATGTTTGCAGTTGTTTTTTGTTGGAAATTGTCACTGTACAAATTTGGTTGATAATAGGTAACATTAATACTTTAACTTCATTACTATCTTTTTTTCAATTATAGATATAAAGTTTTCTGTTATAAAGTGCTTTGAATGGGACCTAAAAGTTATTATGTATTCTTATACTGCTGTATGACTCACTTAAATGTTGCTTCAATATTGCTGTTTTTTATAACAGTGCTTATCATATTTGGAACCACAATTACAGCAGAACCTTGCTTTTTTCTATGACCAGTGAAAAGATTTTGAATAAAAGTAACTGCAAATAGAATGTACATATTTTCTTAGGAATACTGTATATGTATATGTATATATATATGAGTCTGTATGACTGGTTTTGTTTGTTTATATTTAGATAATCAAAGATGTGAAGAACAATTAATTAGAACAATCTATAAGGCTGGTTATTCATAATAATGTCTACTTAATAAAATTGTTTATCTAAACCATATTAGAGGAGCTTCTTTAACTGTTATTTCAGACAAGAAAAACAGTACTGATGTATATGTATGCATGCACTTGTACATATATCTATATAATTAAGTTTCTGTAGATTTTTTCATTATCAATTTGTAGTAAGAAGTAAAGTTTTAAGTAATTTTGAAATGCATTATTTTGCAGTACTTCCATTTAGGTTTCAAGTAAATACACATATAAATCTGAAACAATTATTTTAACTTTTAATAAACTCTTATGTGAATTCTTTATACTAATTAACATTAGGTTAAAAAATATTTAAAAAAAAAAGAAGCTTTGCAATTGGTAGATGAGATTTAAGGATTATTTAGTATTGCAACTGAAACAACAGTTTTCTTTTAAGATGATTCATTTCATAGTAAAACAAGATATAAGTTTATACATATGTATTGATAACAAGTATATAATACCATAATAGGATCTGAAATTATTTCTACAGTTATTACATAGTATTTGATTTTGCATATACTTTAACTATGTTAACTCATAAAACTGTGGTTGCTATGGTTGAGTTTCAAGCAACGTAACAATACAATGTTGTTTGAGTCAAATGTCATGCTCTGCTTAAAAGAAATGTTTTGAGAAAACTAAAATTATAATATATAATATGAGTATATTAGTTTTATATTGTTTGAGAGGGTTCCTTTCCATTACTGTAAATTCCATTACAAAGATCAAAAAAAACGCACCCCATTATTATAGTTGTTAGTTCTTTGCCTCTTGCTTGTTTATGCTGATTTTTCTTACCTCAATAACATAAATACAGATGTGTTTCATATTAATATTTTTGTGAAATATGTTAAAATCTTAAATAAAAGCTAAAATTTCAATAATCCAATTTGTTTTGACTGTTTTAGGGGCAGCCTGTAATTTCACACATTGTGTGACTGTAAAAGATTCATTATTGAGAAGCAAGTCACGGTTTTATATTTATTTTAACATATTTCATTTTGTGTGTGTCTAAAACCTGTTTGAGTATACCTCATAACACTGTTGTGTATATATTTGTCTGATATGACTGTTTATAAACAGATATGATGTATGTGTAAAAAAAAATCATGTCACATTGGCTTTGATTGTATGAATAAAACATTTGAAACATGTAAATGTTTTATTTTTTTTGTCAGAGTGATTTTTTGTACTATGGCTATGACTTAGGAACAACAGTGTAGCAATATTAAGTAAATGCTCTTAGAATTAGAGAAATAATGTGGTTGGTATCTGTTTAAATGCATCATGAAATAATCAGTTATACAGAATTACATACTCTATTACTGTCATAAGTTCCTCACTTGAAACTAGAAACAACTACCAATTATTGTCTGATTGCTATTTTAACTATGAACAACCTATATTTAGAGTTACATTCTGGGTAATATGGTGAATATCAACATTGCAGTAAAAAAAGAAAAAAAAGAGTTTAACTGAATATACGTACGGCCAGTCCATTGTGTCAACTTTGTATTACAGAAATAATTTTGACTATAACTCCAGATGTTTAAATTTTATATTCACAAAGTTTGGCAAGCTTTTTGTCAAGTGGGAAATTTCTTCCACTGCTTGCCTCCCATTCCTAGAGAAATTTCCCACTCCTTCCCCTTTGTTGGGCAGATTTCCCACTGCTTGACCCCCATTACTAGGGACATTTCCCCGATGCTAGGAAGATTTCCCCATTCCTTCCCACTCGTTACTAGGGATACTTCCCTCACTCCTTTCCCCCGTTGCTAGGGAAATTTCCCCCACTGCTTGCTCCCCGTTGCTAGGGAAATTTTTTCCACTGTTGCTAAGAACATTTCCCACACTTCTTCCCCGTGTCTAGGGATATTTCCCCACTCGTTGCTCTTCGTTGCTAGTTACATTTTCCCCTCCTTGTCCCCGTTGTAGGGACATTTCCACACTCCTTCCCCTGTTGCTAGGGTCATTTCCCTCACTCCTTCCCCCCCATTGCTAGGGACATTTCTTCCACTGCTTGCCCCCCGTTCCTAGGGAAATTTTTCCACTGCTTGACACCTGTTGCTAGGGAAATTTCCTCACTCTTTGATCCACGTTGCTAGGTACATTTCCCCACTCCTACCCCCGTTGGTAGGGAAATTTCTTCCACTGCTTGCCCCCCTGATTCTAGGAAAACTTCCTCCACTGCTTGACTCCCGTTGCTAGGTACATTTCCCCACTCCTACCCCCCTGTTGCTGGGGAAATTTCCTTCCTTGCCCCCCGTTGCTAGGAAAATTTCTTCCACTGCTTGACCCTTGTTGCTAGGGACATTTCCCCACTTTTTCACCCTTGTTGCTAGGGAAATTTACTCTGCTGCTGGAAATTTCTCTTACTCCTTGACTCCCGTTGCTAGAGTAATTTCTTCCACTGCTTTCCCTATTGCTATGGGAATTTCTTTCACTCCATACTCCCCGTTGCTGGGGAAATTTTTCAACTGCTTGCCCTCCGTTGCTGGGGAAATTTCTTTCACTGATTGCCCCCTGTTGCTAGAGATATTTCCCCGTTGCCAAGGACATTTTACCCACTCTTTCCCCACGTTGTTAGGGATATTTCTTCCACTGCTTGCCCTCCGTTACTAAGGACATTTCTCACACTCCTTCCCCCCTGTTGCTATGGACATTTTACCCACTCGTTGCCCTCCGTTGCAAGGTACATTTCCTCCATTCCTTTACCCCTGTTGCTAGGGAATTTCTTCCACTCTTTGCCCCTGTTGCTAGAGAGATATCTTCCACTGCTCTCCCCCATTGCTATGGGAATTTCTTCCACTGCTTGCCCCCGATACCAGGGACATTTCCCCCACTACTTCTCTCTCGTTGATAAGCACATTTCCCCCACTTTTTCACCCTTGTTGCTAGGAAAATTTACCCCATTGCTTGCTCCCTGTTGCTAGTAAAATTTCTTACAATGCTTGCCCCTCAATTGCTAGGGAAATTTCCCTAGTGCTTGCCCCCGTTGCTAGTGACATTTCCCTTACTCCTTCCCCCAGTTGCCAGTGAAATTTCCCCTACTTCTTTACCCTCGTTGCTAGGGGCATTTCCCAAGTGCTTGCCCCTGTTGCTAGGGACATTTCCATCACTTCTTCCATCCCCGATCCTAGAACATTTCCTCCACTCCATCCTCCGATGCTAGGAACATTTCCCCACTCCTTCCCCTTGTTGTTAGGGACATTTCCACCTGTTGCTAGGGATATTTCTTCCATTGCTTGACACCGTTGCTAGGGAAATTTTATTCACTGCTTGCCCTCCATTGCTAGGACATTTCCCACACTCCTTCCCCTTATTGCTGAAGAAATTTCTTCCACTGCTTGCCCCCCCCCATTGCTAGGGAAATATCTTCCACTGCTTGACCCCTGTTGCAGGGAAATTTCCCCACTCCTTCACCTCCGTTGCTAGATACATTCCCCACACTCCTTGCCCCCCCGTTGCTAGAGCCATTTTCTTCACTTCTCCCCACGTTGCTAGGGGCATTTTACCCACTCTTTCTCTTCGTTGCTAGGGAAATTTCCCTACTTCTTGCCCACCGTTGCTAGGGACTTTCCCCACTTCTTCCCCGTTGCTAGGGAAATTTCTTCCATTGCCTGCCCCCCCGTTGTTAGAGCCATTTTCCCCACTCCTCTCCCACGTTAGTAGGGAAATTTATCTGACTCTTTGTCCCTGTTGCTAAAGAAATTTTTTTACACTCGTTGTTAGTGACATTTCCCAACTCCTTCCCCTCGTTGCTAGGGAAATTTCTTCCACTGCTTTCTCCCCGTTGCTAGGGACTTTCCCAGTGCTTGCCCACCGTTGCTAGGGTAATTTCCCTAGTGCTTGCCACCCTTACCAGGGAAATTCGCCCACTGCTTGACCCCCGTTGCTAGGGAGATTTCCCCACTCCTTCTCCCCATTGTTAATGAAATTTCCCCGTTGTTAGTGAAATTTCCACTTCTTTCCGTCGTTGCTTGGGAAATTTCCCAAGTGCTTGCCTCCCGTTGCTAGGGAAATTTCTTCCATTGCTTGCCCCCCGTTGCTAGGGAAATTTCTTTCATTGCTTGACACCATTGCTAGGGTAAATTTTATTCACTCCTTTCCCCGTTTCTAGGAAAATTTCACCCACTTCATTCTCCCAGTTGCTAGGATATTTCCCCAGTGCTTACCCTACATTGCTAGGGAAATTTCTTCCATTGTTTGCCCTCCATTGCTAAAGACATTTCCCACACTCCTTACCCTGTTCCTATAGGCATTTCCCCACTCCTTCCCTCCGTTGCTAGAGAAATTCTTACACTGCTAGCCCCGTTGCTAAAGAAATTTTTTCCACTGCTTGCACCCCGTTGCTAGGTAAATTGTTTCCATTGCCTGCCCCTGTTGCTAGATCCATTTTCTTCACTTCTCCCCCCCACGTTGCTAGGGGCATTTTACCCACTCCTTCCCTTCTGTTGCTAGGGAAGTTTCCCCTACTGCTTTACCCCCTGTTGCTAGGAGATTTCTTCCACTTCTTTACCCTTGTTGCTAGGGAAATTTTCCAAGTGCTTGCCCCTGTTTCTAGGGAAATTTCTTCCATTGCTTGCCCCCATTGCTAAGGATATTCCCCGCCCCTGTTGCTAGGGACATTTCTTCCACTGCTTGCTCCCCTGTTGCTAGGGACTTTCCTCAGTGCTTGCCCTTCGTTGCTAGGGAACTTTCTTCCACTCTTGCCCCTTTACTAGGGACATTTCCCCACTCCTTCTATCCATTGTTAGTGAAATTCCCCGTTGTTAGTGAAAGTTCCCCACTTCTTTACCCTCGTTGCTAGGGAATTTCCTCCTGCTTGCCCCTGTTTTAGGGAAATTTCTTTTACTCCTTCCCCATTGCTGGGGAAATTTCCTACAATTCTTGCCCCACGTTGCTAGGGACATTTCCCCACTGCTAGTCCCCGTTGCTAGGGAAATTTCTTTCACTACATGCCCACGTTGCTACGAACAATTCCATCACTCCTTCTCCTAGGTTGCTAGGGACATTTCCCCCCTCCTTCCCCGTTGCTAGGGACATTTCCGCCACTGCTTGCCCCGCGTGCTAGGGACATTTCCCAGTATTACTGAAATTTCCCCACTTCTTTACCCTTGATGCTGGGAAATTTCCCAAGTGCTTGCCCCTGTTTCTAGGGAAATTTCTTCCACTACTTGCCCTCCATTGCTAAGGATATTCCCCGCCCCTGTTGCTAGAAACATTTCTTCCACTGCTTGCCCTCCCTTGCTAGGGAAGGTTCTTCAACTGGTTGCCACCCGTTGCTAGGGAAATTTTTCCACTGTTGCTAAGAACATTTCCCACACTTCTTCCCCCGTGTCTAGGGATATTTCCCCACTCGTTGCTCTTCGTTGCTAGTTACATTTTCCCCACTCCTTGTCCCCGTTGTAGGGACATTTCCCACACTCCTTCCCCTGTTGCTAGGGTCATTTCCCTCACTCCTTCCCCATTGCTAGGGAAATTTTTCCACTGCTTGACACCCGTTGCTAGAAAAATTTCCCTCACTCTTGACCCACGTTGCTAGGTACATTTCCCCACTCCTTATCCCCGTTGGTAGGGAAATTTCTTCCACTGCTTGCCCCCTGATTCTAGGAAAACTTTCTCCACTGCTCGACCCTTGTTGCTAGGGGCATTTCCCCTTTTTCACCCTTGTTGCTAGGGAAATTTACCCCTGCTGCTACGGAAATTTCTCTTACTCCTTGACTCCTGTTGCTAGAGTAATTTCTTCCACTGCTTGCCCCCGTTGCTAGGGACATTTCCATCATTCCTTCCCCGATGCTAGGAACATTTCCCCACTGCTTGCCCCCTGTTGCTAGAGAGATATCTTCCACTGCTTTCCCCATTGCTATGGGAATTTCTTTCACTCCATACCCCCCTGTTGCTGGGGAAATTTTTCAACTGCTTGCCCTCCGTTGCTAGGAAAATTTCTTTCACTGATTGCCCCTGTTGCTAGAGATATTTCCCCGTTGCCAAGGACATTTTACCCACTCTTTCCCCACGTTGTTAGGGATATTTCTTCCACTGCTTGCCCTCCGTTACTAAGGACATTTCTCACACTCCTTCCCCTGTTGCTATGGACATTTTACCCACTCTGTTGCCCTCCGTTGCAAGGTACATTTCCTCCATTCCTTTACTCCGTTGCTAGGGAAATTTCTTCCACTCTTAGCCCCTGTTGCTAGGCAAATTTCCCCACTGCTTGCCCCTGTTGCTAGAGAGATATCTTCCACTGCTCTCCCCATTGCTATGGGAATTTCTTCCACTGCTTGCCCCGATACCAGGGACATTTCCCCACTACTTCTCTCTCGTTGATAAGCACATTTCCCCACTTTTCACCCTTGTTGCTAGGAAAATTTACCCCATTGCTTGCTCCCTGTTGCTAGTAAAATTTCTTACAATGCTTGCCCCTCCATTGCTAGGGAATTTCTCTAGTGCTTGCCCCTGTTGCTAGTGACATTTCCTTACTCCTTCCCCGTTGCTGGTGAAATTTCCCTACTTCTTTACCCTCGTTCCTAGGGACATTTCCCAAGTGCTTGCCCCTGTTGCTAGGGACATTTCCATCACTTCTTCCATCCCCGATCCTAGGAACATTTCCCCACTCCTTCCCCTTGTTGTTAGGGACATTTCCCCACTCTGTTGCTAGGGATATTTCTTCCATTGCTTGACACCGTTGCTAGGGAAATTTTATTCACTGCTTGCCCTCCATTGCTAAGGACATTTCCCACACTCCTTCCCCTTATTGCTGAAGAAATTTCTTCCACTGCTTGCCCCCCCATTGCTAGGGAAATATCTTCCACTGCTTGACCCCTGTTGCAAGGGAAATTTCCCCACTCCTTCACCTCCGTTGCTAGATACATTCCCCACTCCTTGCCCCCGTTGCTAGAGCCATTTTCTTCACTTCTCCCCACGTTGCTAGGGGCATTTTACCCACTCCTTTCTCTTCGTTGCTAGGGAAATTTCCCCTACTTCTTGCCCACCGTTGCTAGGGACTTTCCCCACTTCTTCCCCCCGTTGCTAGGGAAATTTCTTCCATTGCCTGCCCCCCGTTGTTAGAGCCATTTTCCCACTCCTCTCCCACGTTAGAAGGAAATTTATTCGACACTTTGTCCCTGTTGCTAAAGAAATTTTTACACTCGTTGTTAGTGACATTTCCCCAACTCCTTCCCCTCGTTGCTAGGGAAATTTCTTCCACTGCTTGCTCCTCCGTTGCTAGGGACTTTCCCAGTGCTTGCCCCCTGTTGCTAGGGTAATTTCCTAGTGCTTGCCACCCTTTACCAGGGAAATTCGCCCACTGCTTGACCCCCGTTGCTAGGGAGATTTCCCCCACTCCTTCTCCCCATTGTTAATGAAATTTCCCCCGTTGTTAGTGAAATTTCCCCCACTTCTTTTCCGTCGTTGCTTGGGAAATTTCCCAAGTGCTTGCCTCCCGTTGCTAGGGAAATTTCTTCCACTGCTTGCCCCTGTTGCTAGGGAAATTTCTTCCATTGCTTGCCCCCGTTGCTAGGGAAATTTCTTTCATTGCTTGACACCATTGCTAGGGTAAATTTTATTCACTCCTTTCCCCTGTTTCTAGGAAAATTTCACCCACTTCATTCTCCCAGTTGCTAGGGATATTTCCCCAGTGCTTGCCCACTGTTGCTAGGGTAATTTCCCTAGTGCTTGCCCCCCCTTACCAGGGAAATTCGCCCACTGCTTGACCCCCGTTGCTAAGGAGATTTCCCCACTCCTTCTCCCCATTGTTAATGAAATTTCCCCGTTGTTAGTGAAATTTCCACTCTTTTCCGTCGTTGCTTGGGAAATTTCCCAAGTGCTTGCCTCCCGTTGCTAGGGAAATTTCTTCCACTGCTTGCCCCTGTTGCTAGGGAAATTTCTTCCATTGCTTGCCCCCGTTGCTAGGGAAATTTCTTTCATTGCTTGACACCATTGCTAGGGTAAATTTTATTCACTCCTTTCCCCGTTTCTAGGAAAATTTCACCCACTTCATTCTCCCAGTTGCTAGGATATTTCCCCAGTGCTTACCCTACATTGCTAGGGAAATTTCTTCCATTGTTTGCCCTCCATTGCTAAAAACATTTCCCACACTCCTTACCCTGTTCCTATAGGCATTTCCCCACTCCTTCCCTCCGTTGCTAGAGAAATTTCTTACACTGCTAGCCCCGTTGCTAAAGAAATTTTTCCACTGCTTGCACCCCGTTGCTAGGTAAATTGTTTCCATTGCCTGCCCCTGTTGCTAGATCCATTTTCTTCACTTCTCCCCCACGTTGCTAGGGGCATTTTACCCACTCCTTCCCTTCTGTTGCTAGGGAAGTTTCCCACTGCTTTACCCCGTTGCTAGGGAGATTTCTTCCACTTCTTTACCCTTGTTGCTAGGGAAATTTTCCAAGTGCTTGCCCCTGTTTCTAGGGAAATTTCTTCCATTGCTTGCCCCATTGCTAAGGATATTCCCCGCCCCTGTTGCTAGGGACATTTCTTCCACTGCTTGCTCCCCCTGTTGCTAGGACTTTCCTCAGTGCTTGCCCTTCGTTGCTAGGGAACTTTCTTCCACTCTTTGCCCCTTTACTAGGGACATTTCCCCACTCCTTCTATCCATTGTTAGTGAAATTTCCCCGTTGTTAGTGAAAGTTCCCACTTCTTTACCCTCGTTGCTAGGAAATTTCCTAAGTGCTTGCCCCCCCGTTGCTAGGGAAATTTCTTCCACTGTTTTCCACCCGTTGCTAAGTAAATTTCTTCCACGGCTTGTGCCTGTTTTAGGGAAATTTCTTTTACTCCTTCCCCATTGCTGGGAAATTTCCTACAATTCTTGCCCCACGTTGCTAGGGACATTTCCCCACTGCTAGTCCCCCGTTGCTAGGGAAATTTCTTTCACTACATGCCCACGTTGCTACGAACAATTCCATCACTCCTTCTCCTAGGTTGCTAGGGACATTTCCCCACTCCTTCCCCCCGTTGCTAGGGAAATTTTTCCACTGCTTGACTCTGTTGCTAGGGACATTTCCGCCACTGCTTGCCCCTGCGTTGCTAGGGACATTTCCCCGGTATTACTGAAATTTCCCCACTTCTTTACCCTTGATGCTAGAGAAATTTCCCAAGTGCTTGCCCCTGTTTCTAGGGAAATTTCTTCCACTACTTGCCCCCATTGCTAAGGATATTCCCCGTCCCTGTTGCTAGAAACATTTCTTCCACTGCTTGCCCTCCCTTGCAAAGAAGGTTCTTCAACTGGTTGCCACCCGTTGCTAGGGAAATTTTTCCACTGTTGCTAAGAACATTTCCCACACTTCTTCCCCCCGTGTCTAGGGATATTTCCCCACTGTTGCTCTTCGTTGCTAGTTACATTTCCCCACTCCTTGTCCCCGTTGTAGGGACATTTCCCACACTCCTTCCCCTGTTGCTAGGGTCATTTCCCTCACTCCTTCCCCATTGCTAGGGAAATTTCTTCCACTGCTTGCCCCCTGTTCCTAGGGAAATTTTTCCACTGCTTGACACCCGTTGCTAGGGAAATTTCCTCACTCTTGACCCACGTTGCTAGGTACATTTCCCCACTCCTACCCCCCGTTGCTGGGAAATTCTCTTCCTTGCCCCCCGTTGCTAGGAAAATTTATTCCACTGCTTGACCCTTGTTGCTAGGGACATTTCCCCACTTTTCACCCTTGTTGCTAGGGAAATTTACCCTGCTGCTACGGAAATTTCTCTTACTCCTTGAGTCCCGTTGCTAGAGTAATTTCTTCCACTGCTTGCCCCCGTTGCTAGGGACATTTCCATCATTCCTTCCCCCGATGCTAGGAACATTTCCCCACTGCTTGCCCCTGTTGCTATAGAGATATCTTCCACTGCTTTCCCCATTGCTATGGAATTTCTTTCACTCCATACCCCCCCGTTGCTGGGGAAATTTTTCAACTGCTTGCCCTTCGTTGCTAGAAAAATTTCTTTCACTGATTGCCCCTGTTGCTAGAGATATTTCTCCCCGTTGCCAAGGACATTTTACCCACTCTTTCCCCACGTTGTTAGGGATATTTCTTCCACTGCTTGCCCTCCGTTACTAAGGACATTTCTCACACTCCTTCCCCTGTTGCTATGGACATTTTACCCACCTGTTGCCCTCCGTTGCAAGGTACATTTCCTCCATTCCTTTACCCCGTTGCTAGGGAAATTTCTTCCACTCTTGCCCCCTGTTGCTAGGGAAATTTCCCCCACTGCTTGCCCCCGTTGCTAGAGAGATATCTTCCACTGCTCTCCCCATTGCTATGGGAATTTCTTCCACTGCTTGCCCCGATACCAGGGACATTTCCCCTACTACTTCTCTCTCGTTGATAAGCACATTTCCCCACTTTTTCACCCTAGTTGCTAGGAAAATTTACCCCATTGCTCGCTCCCTGTTGCTAGTAAAATTTCTTACAATGCTTGCCGCTCCATTGCTAGGGAAATTTCCCTAGTGCTTGCCCCTGTTGCTAGTGACATTTCCTTACTCCTTCCCCAGTTGCCAGTGAAATTTCCCCTACTTCTTACCCTCGTTGCTAGGGACATTTCCCAAGTGCTTGCCCCTGTTGCTAGGGACATTTCCATCACTTCTTCCATCCCCTGATCCTAGGAACATTTCCCCACTCCATCCTCCGATGCTAGGAACATTTCCCCCACTCCTTCCCCCTTGTTGTTAGGGACATTTCCCCACTCCTTCACTCCGTTGCTAGGGATATTTCTTCCATTGCTTGACACCGTTGCTAGGGAAATTTTATTCACTGCTTGCCCTCCATTGCTAAGGACATTTCCCACACTCCTTCCCCTTATTGCTGAAGAAATTTCTTCCACTGCTTGCCCCCCCATTGCTAGGGAAATTTCTTCCACTGCTTGACCCCGTTGCAAGGGAAATTTCCCCACTCCTTCACCTCCGTTGCTAGATACATTCCCCACTCCTTGCCCCCGTTGCTAGAGCCATTTTCTTCACTTCTCCCCACGTTGCTAGGGGCATTTTACCCACTCCTTTCTCTTCGTTGCTAGGGAAATTTCCCCTACTTCTTGCCCACCGTTGCTAGGGACTTTCCCCACTTCTTCCCCCCGTTGCTAGGGAAATTTCTTCCATTGCCTGCCCCCCGTTGTTAGAGCCATTTTCCCCACTCCTCTCCCACGTTAGTAGGGAAATTTATTCGACTCTTTGTCCCCGTTGCTAAAGAAATTTTTTACACTCGTTGTTAGTGACATTTCCCCAACCCCTTCCCCCTCGTTGCTAGGGAAATTTCTTCCACTGCTTGCTCCCCCGTTGCTAGGGACTTTCCCCAGTGCTTGCCCATCGTTGCTAGGGTAATTTCCCTAGTGCTTGCCACCCCTTACCAGGGAAATTGCCCACTGCTTGACCCCTGTTGCTATGGAGATTTCCCCACTCCTTCTCCCCATTGTTAATGAAATTTCCCCCACTTCTTTTCCGTCGTTGCTTGGGAAATTTCCCAAGTGCTTGCCTCCCGTTGCTAGGGAAATTTCTTCCACTGCTTGCCCCCCGTTGCTAGGGAAATTTCTTCCATTGCTTGCCCCCCGTTGCTAGGGAAATTTCTTTCATTGCTTGACACCATTGCTAGGGTAAATTTTATTCACTCCTTTCCCCCGTTTCTAGGAAAATTTCACCCACTTCATTCTCCCAGTTGCTAGGGATATTTCCCCAGTGCTTACCCTACATTGCTAGGGAAATTTCTTCCATTGTTTGCCCTCCATTGCTAAAGACATTTCCCACACTCCTTTACCCTCTTCCTATAGGCATTTCCCCCACTCCTTCCCCCCGTTGCTAGAGAAATTTCTTACACTGCTAGCCCCCGTTGCTAAAGAAATTTTTTCCACTGCTTGCACCCCGTTGCTAGGTAAATTGTTTCCATTGCCTGCCCCCGTTGCTAGATCCATTTTCTTCACTTCTCCCCCACGTTGCTAGGGGCATTTTACCCACTCCTTCCCTTCGTTGCTAGGGAAGTTTCCCCTACTGCTTTACCCCCGTTGCTAGGGAGATTTCTTCCACTTCTTTACCCTTGTTGCTAGGGAAATTTTCCAAGTGCTTGCCCCCGTTTCTAGGGAAATTTCTTCCATTGCTTGCCCCCATTGCTAAGGATATTCCCCCGCCCCTGTTGCTAGGGACATTTCTTCCACTGCTTGCTCCCCCCGTTGCTAGGGACTTTCCTCAGTGCTTGCCCTTCGTTGCTAGGGAACTTTCTTCCACTCTTTGCCCCCTTTACTAGGGACATTTCCCCCACTCCTTCTATCCATTGTTAGTGAAATTTCCCCCGTTGTTAGTGAAAGTTCCCCACTTCTTTACCCTCGTTGCTAGGGAAATTTCCTAAGTGCTTGCCCCCGTTGCTAGGGAAATTTCTTCCACTGTTTTCCACCCGTTGCTAAGTAAATTTCTTCCACGGTTTGTGCCTGTTTTTAGGGAAATTTCTTTTACTCCTTCCCCCATTGCTGGGGAAATTTCCTACAATTCTTGCCCCACGTTGCTAGGGACATTTCCCCCACTGCTAGTCCCCCGTTGCTAGGGAAATTTCTTTCACTACATGCCCACGTTGCTACGAACAATTCCATCACTCCTTCTCCTAGGTTGCTAGGGACATTTCCCCCACTCCTTCCCCCCGTTGCTAGGGAAATTTTTTCCACTGCTTGACTCCGTTGCTAGGGACATTTCCGCCACTGCTTGCCCCGCGTTGCTAGGGACATTTCCCCCGGTATTACTGAAATTTCCCCCACTTCTTTACCCTTGATGCTAGAGAAATTTCCCAAGTGCTTGCCCCCGTTTCTAGGGAAATTTCTTCCACTACTTGCCCCCCATTGCTAAGGATATTCCCCCGTCCCTGTTGCTAGAAACATTTCTTCCACTGCTTGCCCTCCCTTGCAAAAGAAGGTTCTTCAACTGGTTGCCACCCGTTGCTAGGGAAATTTTTTCCACTGTTGCTAAGAACATTTCCCACACTTCTTCCCCCCGTGTCTAGGGATATTTCCCCCACTCGTTGCTCTTCGTTGCTAGTTACATTTCCCCACTCCTTGTCCCCCGTTGTAGGGACATTTCCCACACTCCTTCCCCCTGTTGCTAGGGTCATTTCCCTCACTCCTTCCCCCATTGCTAGGGAAATTTCTTCCACTGCTTGCCCCCCGTTCCTAGGGAAATTTTTTCCACTGCTTGACACCCGTTGCTAGGGAAATTTCCCTCACTCTTTGACCCACGTTGCTAGGTACATTTCCCCCACTCCTACCCCCCGTTGCTGGGGAAATTTCTCTTCCTTGCCCCCCGTTGCTAGGAAAATTTATTCCACTGCTTGACCCTTGTTGCTAGGGACATTTCCCCCACTTTTTCACCCTTGTTGCTAGGGAAATTTACCCCGCTGCTACGGAAATTTCTCTTACTCCTTGAGTCCCGTTGCTAGAGTAATTTCTTCCACTGCTTGCCCCCCGTTGCTAGGGACATTTCCATCATTCCTTCCCCTGATGCTAGGAACATTTCCCCCACTGCTTGCCCCCGTTGCTATAGAGATATCTTCCACTGCTTTCCCCCATTGCTATGGGAATTTCTTTCACTCCATACCCCCCGTTGCTGGGGAAATTTTTTCAACTGCTTGCCCTTCGTTGCTAGGAAAATTTCTTTCACTGATTGCCCCCGTTGCTAGAGATATTTCCCCGTTGCCAAGGACATTTTACCCACTCTTTCCCCACGTTGTTAGGGATATTTCTTCCACTGCTTGCCCTCCGTTACTAAGGACATTTCTCACACTCCTTCCCCCCTGTTGCTATGGACATTTTACCCACTCGTTGCCCTCCGTTGCAAGGTACATTTCCTCCATTCCTTTACCCCGTTGCTAGGGAAATTTCTTCCACTCTTTGCCCCCGTTGCTAGGGAAATTTCCCCCACTGCTTGCCCCCGTTGCTAGAGAGATATCTTCCACTGCTCTCCCCCATTGCTATGGGAATTTCTTCCACTGCTTGCCCCCGATACCAGGGACATTTCCCCACTACTTCTCTCTCGTTGATAAGCACATTTCCCCACTTTTCACCCTAGTTGCTAGGAAAATTTACCCCATTGCTCGCTCCCTGTTGCTAGTAAATTTCTTACAATGCTTGCTGCTCCATTGCTAGGGAATTTCCCTAGTGCTTGCCCCGTTGCTAGTGACATTTCCCTTACTCCTTCCCCCAGTTGCCAGTGAAATTTCCCCTACTTCTTTACCCTCGTTGCTAGGGACATTTCCCAAGTGCTTGCCCCTGTTGCTAGGGACATTTCCATCACTTCTTCCATCCCCCGATCCTAGGAACATTTCCCCACTCCATCCTCCGATGCTAGGAACATTTCCCCACTCCTTCCCCCCCCTTGTTGTTAGGGACATTTCCCACTCCTTCACTCCGTTGCTAGGGATATTTCTTCCATTGCTTGACACCGTTGCTAGGGAAATTTTATTCACTGCTTGCCCTCCATTGCTAAGGACATTTCCCACACTCCTTCCCCTTATTGCTGAAGAAATTTCTTCCACTGCTTGCCCCCCATTGCTAGGGAAATTTCTTCCACTGCTTGACCCCCGTTGCAAGGGAAATTTCCCCCACTCCTTCACCTCCGTTGCTAGATACATTCCCCCACTCCTTGCCCCCCGTTGCTAGGAGCCATTTTCTTCACTTCTCCCCACGTTGCTAGGGGCATTTTACCCACTCCTTTCTCTTCGTTGCTAGGGAAATTTCCCACTTCTTGCCCACCGTTGCTAGGGACTTTCCCCACTTCTTCCCCGTTGCTGGGAAATTTCTTCCATTGCCTGCCCCCCGTTGTTAGGAGCCATTTTCCCACTCCTCCCACGTTAGTAGGGAAATTTATTCGACTCTTTGTCCCTGTTGCTAAAGAAATTTTTTACACTGTTGTTAGTGACATTTCCCCAACCCCTTCCCCCTCGTTGCTAGGGAAATTTCTTCCACTGCTTGCTCCCCGTTGCTAGGGACTTTCCCCAGTGCTTGCCCATCGTTGCTGGGGTAATTTCCCTAGTGCTTGCCACCCTTACCAGGGAAATTCGCCCACTGCTTGACCCCTGTTGCTATGGAGATTTCCCCACTCCTTCTCCCCCATTGTTAATGAAATTTCCCCACTTCTTTTCCGTCGTTGCTTGGGAAATTTCCCAAGTGCTTGCCTCCCGTTGCTAGGGAAATTTCTTCCACTGCTTGCCCCCGCTGCTAGGGAAATTTCTTCCATTGCTTGCCCCCGTTGCTAGGGAAATTTCTTTCATTGCTTGACACCATTGCTAGGTAAATTTTATTCACTCCTTTCCCCGTTTCTAGGAAAATTTCACCCACTTCATTCTCCCAGTTGCTAGGGATATTTCCCCAGTGCTTACCCTACATTGCTAGGGAAATTTCTTCCATTGTTTGCCCTCCATTGCTAAAGACATTTCCCACACTCCTTTACCCTCTTCCTATAGGCATTTCCCCACTCCTTCCCCCCCGTTGCTAGAGAAATTTCTTACACTGCTAGCCCCTGTTGCTAAAGAAATTTTTTCCACTGCTTGCACCCCGTTGCTAGGTAAATTGTTTCCATTGCCTGCCCCTGTTGCTAGATCCATTTTCTTCACTTCTCCCCCACGTTGCTAGGGGCATTTTACCCACTCCTTCCCTTCGTTGCTAGGGAAGTTTTCCCTACTGCTTTACCCCCGTTGCTAGGGAGATTTCTTCCACTTCTTTACCCTTGTTGCTAGGGAAATTTTCCAAGTGCTTGCCCCCGTTTCTAGGGAAATTTCTTCCATTGCTTGCCCCCATTGCTAAGGATATTCCCCGCCCCTGTTGCTAGGGACATTTCTTCCACTGCTTGCTCCCCCGTTGCTAGGGACTTTCCTCAGTGCTTGCCCTTCGTTGCTAGGGAACTTTCTTCCACTCATTGCCCCTTTACTAGGGACATTTCCCCACTCCTTCTATCCATTGTTAGTGAAATTTCCCCGTTGTTAGTGAAAGTTTCCCCCCTTCTTTACCCTCGTTGCTAGGGAAATTTCCTAAGTGCTTGCCCCTTTGCTAGGGAAATTTCTTCCACGGTTTGTGCCTGTTTTTTAGGGAAATTTCTTTTACTCCTTCCCCATTGCTGGGGAAATTTCCTACATTCTTGCCCCACGTTGCTAGGGACATTTCCCCACTGCTAGTCCCCGTTGCTAGGGAAATTTCTTTCACTACATGCCCACGTTGCTACGAACAATTCCATCACTCCTTCTCCTAGGTTGCTAGGGACATTTCCCACTCCTTCCCCGTTGCTAGGGAAATTTCTTCCACGGCTTGTGCCTGTTTTAGGGAAATTTCTTTTACTCCTTCCCCATTGCTGGGGAAATGTCCTCACACTTCTTGCCCCACGTTGTTAGGGACATTTCCCACTGCTAGTCCCCCGTTGCTAGGGAAATTTCTTTCACTACATGCCCACGTTGCTACGAACAATTCCATCACTCCTTCTCCTAGGTTGCTAGGGACATTTCCCCCACTCCTTCCCCCTGTTGCTAGAGAAATTTTTTCCACTGCTTGACTCCGTTGCTAGGGAAATTTTTTCCACTGCTTGACTCCGTTGCTAGGGACATTTCCGCCACTGCTTGCCCCGCGTTGCTAGGGACATTTCCCGGTATTACTGAAATTTCCCCTTCTTTTACCCTTGTTGCTAGGGAAATTTCCCAAGTGTTTGCCCCCATTTCTAGGGAAATTTCTTCCACTACTTGCCCCCATTGCTAAGGATATTCCCCCGCCCCTGTTGCTAGAAACATTTCTTCCACTGCTTGGCCTCCCTTGCTAGGGAAGGTTCTTCAACTGGTTGCCACCCGTTGCTTGGGAAATTTCTTCCACTGCTTGCCTTTTTGTTGCTAGGGACATTTCCCTCACTGCTTGCCCCCATTGCTAGGAACATTTTCACCACTCCTTCCCCCCATTGCTAGGGACATTTTTCTACTCCTTCCCCCTGTTGCTAGGAATATTTCTTGACACTGTTGCTAGGAAAATTTTACCCACCCATGCCCCCCTTTCTAGGGAAGTTCCCCACTTCATTCCCCTTGTTGCTAGGGTTATTTCCCCAGTGTTTGCCCTACGTTGCTAGGGAAATTTCTTCCACTACTTGCCCTCCGTTACTAAGGGCATTTCTCCCACTCCTTTCCCCTGTTGCTATGGGCACTTTACCCACTCCTTCCCCCCTGTTGCAAGGGAAAGTTCATCCATTGCTTGCCCCCCGTTGCTAGGGAAATTTCTTCCACTGCTTGACCCTCGTTGCTAGGGACATTTCCCATATTCCTTTACCCCGTTGCTAGGGAAATTTCTTCCACTCTTGCCCCCGTTGTTTGGGAAATTTCTTTCACTGCTTGCCCCCGATACTAGGGACATTTCCCCACTTTTCCACCCTTGTTGCTAGGGAAATTTACCCCATTGCTTGCTCCTCGTTGCTAGTAAAATTTCTTTCAATGTTTTCCCTCCGTTGCTAGGGAAATTTCCTAGTGCTTGCCCCCGTTACTATAGACATTTCCCTCACTGCTTGCCCCTGTTGCTATGGACATTTCCGTTACTCCTTCCCCTGTTGCCAGTGAAATTTCCCCACTTCTTTACCCTCGTTGCTAGGGAAATTTCCCAAGTGCTTGCCCCGTTGCTAGGGTCATTCCATCACTTCTTCCACCCCTGATTCTAGGAACATTTCCCCACTCCTTCCCCTTGTTGTTAGGGACATTTCTCCATTTCCTTCCCCTCGTTGCGAGGGTAAATTTCTTACATTGCTTGACACCGTTGCTAGGGAAATTTTATTCACTCCTTGCCCCCATTGCTAGGGATATTTCCCCAGTTCTTACCCCTACGTTGCTAGGAAATTTCTTCCACTGCTTGACCCCGTTGCTAAGGAAATTTCTTTCACTGCTTGCCCATGTTGCTAGGAACATTTCCACCAATCCTCACCCCAGGTTGATAGCGACATTTCTTCTACTCCTTCTCCCCTGTTGCTAAAGACATTTCCCACACACCTCCCCGTTGCTAAGGGCATTTCCCCAACCTTTTCACCCTTGTTGCTAGGGAAATTTTTCCACTGCTTGCCCCTGTTGCTCGGTACATTTCCCACATTCCTTCCCCTGTTGCTGGAGAAATTTCCCTCACTGCATGCCGCACCTGTTGCTAAGGAAATTTCATCCACTCCTTGTCCCCCGTTGCTAGGTGCATTTCCCCCAATTTTTCTCCCCAGTTGCTAGGGACATATCTCCCATTGCATGCCCCACCGTTACTAGGGAAATTTCTTCCACTCCTTGCCCCCTCGTTGCTAGGGAAATTTTTTCCACTGCTTGCCCCTGTTGCTCGGTACATTTCCCACATTCATTCCCCTGTTGCTAGAGAAATATCCCTCACTGCATGCCGCACCTGTTGCTAAAGGAATTTCATCCACACCTTGCTCCTGATGCTAGGGAAATATCTTCCTCTGCTTGCCCCCCGTTGCTAGGGACATTTCACTTTCTCCTTCCCACCATTGCTAGGGAAATTTCCCCACTTTTCGCCCCCAGTTGCTAGGGAAATTTCTTCCACTTTTTGATTCCGTTGCTAGGGAAATTTCCATCACACCTTGTCCCCCGTTGCTAGGTACATTTCCCCACTCCTTTCCCCCTTGTAAGGGAAATTTCTTCCACTGCTTGCCACCCCGTTGCAAGGGAAATTTCTTCCACTGCTTGCCACCCCGTTGCTAGGGAAATTTCTTCCACTCCTTGCCCTTCGTTGCTACGATCATTTCCCCCACTCCTTCCTTCCGTTGCTAGGGAAATTTACCAAGTGCTAACCCAACGTTGCTAGGGAAATTTCTTCCACTCCTTCCTCTCCATTGCTAGGGACATTTTTTCCACTTCTTCCCCTGTTGCAAGGGAAATTTCATCCATTGCTTACCCCCCATTGCTAGGGAAATTTCTTCCACTGCTTGACCCTCGTTGCTAGGGAAATTTCACCCACTCGTTGCCCTCCATTGCAAGGGAAATTTCTTCCACTGCTTGCCACCCCGTTACAAGGGAAATTTCTTACACTGCTTGACCCTCGTTGCTAGGGAAATTTCACCCACTCGTTGCCCTCCGTTGCAAGGGAAATTTCTTCCAATGCTTGCCACCCCGTTACAAGGGAAATTTCTTCCACTGCTTGCCACCCCTGTTACAAGGGAAATTTCTTCCACTGCTGACACCACGTTCCTAGGGAAATTTCTTCCTCCGCTTGCCCCCCATTGCTATGGAAATTTCTCCCACTTCTTGCTCCCCTTTGAAAAACAATTTCCCCATTGCTTGCCCCCGTTGCTATGGAAATTTTTTCTACTGCTTGATCCCCGTTTCAAGGAAAATTTCCCCCACTCTTTGTCCCTTGTTGCTAGGTACATTTCCCCCACTCCTTGCCCCCTGTTGCTAGGGAAATTTCTTTTTCTGCTTGCCCCCGTTGGTAGGTACATTTCACCCTCTCTTTCCCCCCGTTGCTAGGGAAATTTTAACCGGATTAAACTGGTTCTAAACTCAATTTCCAAGTTTTTACACTTTAGAGGCCGTATTACAAGAATTCTTCTTATAACCAATTTTAACCGGTTCAAACCTGATTAAACCGGTTTTAGCGTGAATTTACATGTTTTTACAGTTTATACGTTGTTTTGATCGTATTACAAGGATTCTTTGTTTTGTGTGTTAGACTACTATAAATCGAGGTTCTACAGTAAGTTTGTAGTAGTCCTTTCTGTCTTGTGTGTTAGACTAATACAAATCGAGGTTCTACAGTTAGGTTGTAGTAGTCCGTTCTGTCTTGTTTGTTAGACCACTACAAATCGAGGTCCTACAGTTAGGTTGTAGTAGTCCTTTCTGTCTTGTGTGTTAGACCACTACAAATCGAGGTCCTACAGTTAGGTTGTTGTAGTCCTTTCTGTCTTGTGTGCTAGACCACTACAAATCGAGGTCCTACAGTTAGGTTGTAGTAGCTCGTTCTGTCTTGTGTGTGAGACTATTTCAAATCGAGGTTCTACAGTTATGTTGCAGTAGCCCGTTCTGTCTTGCGTGTTAGACTACTACGAATCGAGTTTCTAAAGTTAGGTTGTAGTAGTCCGTTCTGTCTTGTGTGTTAGACTACTACAAATAGAGGTTCTACAGTTAGGTTGCAGTAGCCTGTTCTGTATTGTGTAAGAGACTACTAGAAATCGAGGTTCTCCAGTTAGGTTGTAGTAGCCCGTTCTGTCTCGTGTGTGAGACTACTACAAATCGAGGTTCTACAGTTAGGTTGTAGTAGCCCGTTCTGTCTTGTGTGTGAGACAACTTCAAATCGAGGTTCTACAGTAAGGTTGCAGTAGCCCGTTCTGTCTTGTGTGTGAGACTACTTCAAGTCGAGGTTCTACAGTTAGGTTGCAGTAGCACGTTCTGTCTTTTGTGGTAGACTACTACAAATCTAGGTTCTACAGTTAGGTTGTAGTACGCCGTTCTGTCTTGTGTGTGAGACTACTACAAATGAGGTTCTATAGTTAGGTTGTAGTAGCCCGTTCTGTCTTGTGTGGTAGACTACTACAAATATAGGTTCTACAGTTAGGTAATACTAGCCCGTTCTGTCTTGTGTGTTAGACTACTAGAAATCTAGGTTCTACAGTTAAGAGTTAGTAGCCTGTTCTGTCTTGTGTGTTAGACTACTACAAATCGAGGTTCTACAGTTAGGTTGTAGTAGCCCGTTCTGTCTTGTGTGGTAGACCACTACAAATCGAGTTTCTACAGTTAGGTTGCAGTAGCCCGTTCTGTCTTGTGTGTGAGACTACTACAAATCAAGGTTCTACAGTTAGGTTGTAGTAGGCCGTTCTGTCTTGTGTGTTAGACTACTACAAATCTAGGTTCTACAGTTAAGGGTTAGTAGCCTGTTCTGTCTTGTGTGTTAGACTACTACAAATCGAGGTTCTACAGTTAGGTTGTAGTAGCCCGTTCTGTCTTGTGTGTGAGACTACTACAAATCGAGGTTCTACAGTTAGGTTGCAGTAGCCCGTTCTGTCTTGTGTGTGAGACTACTACAAATCGAGGTTCTACAGTTAGGTTGTAGTAGCCCGTTCTGTCTTGTGTGTGAGACTACTTCAAATCGAGGTACTACAGTTAGGTTGCAGTAGCCCGTTCTGTTATGTGTGTGAGAGTACTAGAAATCGAGGTTCTATAGTTAGGTTGTAGTAGCCCGTTCTTTCTTGTGTGTGACACTACTACAAATCGAGGTTCTACAGTTAGGTTGTAGTAGTTCGTTCTGTCTTGTGTGTTAAACTACTACAAATCGAGGTTCTACAGTTAGGTTGTAGTAGTCCGTTCTGTCTTGTGTGTTAAACTACTACAAATCGAGGTTCTACAGTTAGGTTGTAGTAGTCCGTTCTGTCTTGTGTGTTAGACTACTGCAAATCGAGGTTCTACAGTTAAGTTGCAGTAGCCTGTTCTGTCTTGTGTGGTAGACTACTACAAATCGAGGTTCTACAGTTAGGTTGTAGTAGTCCGTTCTTTCTTGTGTGTGAGACTACTACAAATCGAGGTTCTATAGTTAGGTTGTAGTAGTCCGTTCTGTCTTGTGTGTTGAGACTACTACAAATCGAGGTTCTACAGTTAGGTTGTAGTAGCCCGTTCTGTCTTGTGTGTGAGACTACTACAAATCGAGGTTCTACAGTTAGGTTGTAGTAGCCCGTTCTGTCTTGTGTGGTAGACTACTACAAATCGAGGTTCTACAGTTAGGTTGTAGTAGCCCGTTCTGTCTTGTGTGTTAGACTACTACAAATCGAGGTTCTACAGTTAGGTTGTAGTAGTTCGTTCTGTCTTGTGTGTTAGACTACTACAAATCGAGGTTCTACAGTTAGGTTGTAGTAGTTCGTTCTGTCTTGTGTGTTAGACTACTACAAATCGAGGTTCTACAGTTAGGTTGCAGTAGCCCGTTCTGTCTTGTGTGTGAGACTACTACAAATCGAGGTTCTACAGTTAGGTTGTAGTAGCCCGTTCTGTCTTGTGTGTTAGACTACTACAAATCGAGGTTCTACAGTTAGGTTGTAGTAGTCCGTTCTGTCTTGTGTGTTAGACTACTACAAATCGAGGTTCTACAGTTAGGTTGCAGTAGCCCGTTCTGTCTTGTGTGTTAGACTACTACAAATCGAGGTTCTACAGTTGGGTTGTAGTAGCCCGTTTTGTTATGTGTGTTAGACTACTACAAATCGAAGTTCTACAGTTAGGTTGTAGTAGCCTGTTCTGTCTTGTGTGTTAGACTACTACAAATCGAGGTTCTACAGTTAGGTTGTAGTAGTCCGTTCTGTCTTGTGTGTTAGACTACTACAAATCGAGGTTCTACAGTTAGGTTGTAGTAGTCCGTTCTGTCTTGTGTGTTAAACTACTACAAATCGAGGTTCTACAGTTAGGTTGTAGTAGCCCGTTCTGTCTTGTGTGGTAGACTACTACAAATCGAGGTTCTACAGTTAGGTTGTAGTAGCCCGTTCTGTCTTGTGTGTTAGACTACTACAAATCGAGGTTCTACAGTTAGGTTGTAGTAGCCCGTTCTGTCTTGTGTGTTAGACTACTACAAATCGAGGTTCTACAGTTAGGTTGTAGTAGCCTGTTCTGTCTTGTGTGTTAGACTACTACAAATCGAGGTTCTACAGTTAGGTTGTAGTAGCCCGTTCTGTCTTGTGTGTTAGACTACTACAAATCGAGGTTCTACAGTTAGGTTGTAGTAGCCCGTTCTGTCTTGTGTGTTAGACTACTACAAATCGAGGTTCTACAGTTAGGTTGTAGTAGTCCGTTCTGTCTTGTGTGTTGACTACTACAAATCGAGGTTCTACAGTTAGGTTGTAGTAGCCCGTTCTGTCTTGTGTGTTAGACTACTACAAATCGAGGTTCTACAGTTAGGTTGTAGTAGTCCGTTCTGTCTTGTGTGTGAGACTACTACAAATCGAGGTTCTACAGTTAGGTTGTAGTAGTCCGTTCTGTCTTGTGTGTTAGACTACTACAAATCGAGGTTCTACAGTTAGGTTGTAGTAGTCCGTTCTGTCTTGTGTGTTAGACTACTACAAATCGAGGTTCTACAGTTAGGTTGTAGTAGTCCGTTCTGTCTTGTGTGTTAGACTACTACAAATCGAGGTTCTACAGTTAGGTTGTAGTAGCCCGTTCTGTCTTGTGTGTTAGACTACTACAAATCGAGGTTCTACAGTTAGGTTGTAGTAGCCCGTTCTGTCTTGTGTGTTAGACTACTACAAATCGAGGTTCTACAGTTAGGTTGTAGTAGCCCGTTCTGTCTTGTGTGTTAGACTACTACAAATCGAGGTTCTACAGTTAGGTTGTAGTAGCCCGTTCTGTCTTGTGTGTTAGACTACTACAAATCGAGGTTCTACAGTTAGGTTGTAGTAGCCCGTTCTGTCTTGTGTGTTAGACTACTACAAATCGAGGTTCTACAGTTAGGTTGTAGTAGCCCGTTCTGTCTTGTGTGTTAGACTACTACAAATCGAGGTTCTACAGTTAGGTTGTAGTAGCCCGTTCTGTCTTGTGTGTTAGACTACTACAAATCGAGGTTCTACAGTTAGGTTGTAGTAGCCCGTTCTGTCTTGTGTGTTAGACTACTACAAATCGAGGTTCTACAGTTAGGTTGTAGTAGTCCGTTCTGTCTTGTGTGTGAGACTACTACAAATCGAGGTTCTACAGTTAGGTTGTAGTAGTCCGTTCTGTCTTGTGTGTTAGACTACTACAAATCGAGGTTCTACAGTTAGGTTGCAGTAGCCCGTTCTGTCTTGTGTGTGAGACTACTACAAATCGAGGTTCTACAGTTGGGTTGTAGTAGCCCGTTTTGTTATGTGTGTTAGACTACTACAAATCGAAGTTCTACAGTTAGGTTGTAGTAGCCTGTTCTGTCTTGTGTATTAGACTACTACAAATCGAGGTTCTACAGTTAGGTTGTAGTAGTCCGTTCTGTCTTGTGTGTTAGACTACTACAAATCGAGGTTCTACAGTTAGGTTGTAGTAGTCCGTTCTGTCTTGTGTGTTAGACTACTACAAATCGAGGTTCTACAGTTAGGTTGTAGTAGCCCGTTCTGTCTTGTGTGTGAGACTACTACAAATCGAGGTTCTACAGTTAGGTTGTAGTAGCCCGTTCTGTCTTGTGTGTTAGACTACTACAAATCGAGGTTCTACAGTTAGGTTGTAGTAGCCCGTTCTGTCTTGTGTGTTAGACTACTACAAATCGAGGTTCTACAGTTAGGTTGTAGTAGCCCGTTCTGTCTTGTGTGTTAGACTACTACAAATCGAGGTTCTACAGTTAGGTTGTAGTAGCCCGTTCTGTCTTGTGTGTTAGACTACTACAAATCGAGGTTCTACAGTTAGGTTGTAGTAGCCCGTTCTGTCTTGTGTGTTAGACTACTACAAATCGAGGTTCTACAGTTAGGTTGTAGTAGCCCGTTCTGTCTTGTGTGTGAGACTACTACAAATCGAGGTTCTACAGTTAGGTTGTAGTAGCCCGTTCTGTCTTGTGTGTGAGACTACTACAAATCGAGGTTCTACAGTTAGGTTGTAGTAGCCCGTTCTGTCTTGTGTGTGAGACTACTACAAATCGAGGTTCTACAGTTAGGTTGTAGTAGCCCGTTCTGTCTTGTGTGTGAGACTACTACAAATCGAGGTTCTACAGTTAGGTTGTAGTAGCCCGTTCTGTCTTGTGTGTGAGACTACTACAAATCGAGGTTCTACAGTTAGGTTGTAGTAGCCCGTTCTGTCTTGTGTGTTAGACTACTACAAATCGAGGTTCTACAGTTAGGTTGTAGTAGTCCGTTCTGTCTTGTGTGTTAGACTACTACAAATCGAGGTTCTACAGTTAGGTTGTAGTAGTCCGTTCTGTCTTGTGTGTTAGACTACTACAAATCGAGGTTCTACAGTTAGGTTGTAGTAGCCCGTTCTGTCTTGTGTGTGAGACTACTACAAATCGAGGTTCTACAGTTAGGTTGTAGTAGCCCGTTCTGTCTTGTGTGTGAGACTACTACAAATCGAGGTTCTACAGTTAGGTTGTAGTAGCCCGTTCTGTCTTGTGTGTGAGACTACTACAAATCGAGGTTCTACAGTTAGGTTGTAGTAGCCCGTTCTGTCTTGTGTGTGAGACTACTACAAATCGAGGTTCTACAGTTAGGTTGTAGTAGCCCGTTCTGTCTTGTGTGTGAGACTACTTCAAATCGAGGTTCTACAGTTAGGTTGCAGTAGCCCGTTCTGTCTTGTGTGTTAGACTACTACAAATCGAGGTTCTACAGTTAGGTTGTAGTAGCCCGTTCTGTCTTGTGTGTGAGACTACTACAAATCGAGGTTCTACAGTTAGGTTGTAGTAGCCCGTTCTGTCTTGTGTGTGAGACTACTACAAATCGAGGTTCTACAGTTAGGTTGTAGTAGCCCGTTCTGTCTTGTGTGTTAGACTACTACAAATCGAGGTTCTACAGTTAGGTTGTAGTAGCCCGTTCTGTCTTGTGTGTTAGACTACTACAAATCGAGGTTCTACAGTTAGGTTGTAGTAGCCCGTTCTGTCTTGTGTGTGAGACTACTACAAATCGAGGTTCTACAGTTAGGTTGTAGTAGCCCGTTCTGTCTTGTGTGTGAGACTACTACAAATCGAGGTTCTACAGTTAGGTTGTAGTAGCCCGTTCTGTCTTGTGTGTGAGACTACTACAAATCGAGGTTCTACAGTTAGGTTGTAGTAGCCCGTTCTGTCTTGTGTGTGAGACTACTACAAATCGAGGTTCTACAGTTAGGTTGTAGTAGCCCGTTCTGTCTTGTGTGTTAGACTACTACAAATCGAGGTTCTACAGTTAGGTTGTAGTAGTCCGTTCTGTCTTGTGTGTTAGACTACTACAAATCGAGGTTCTACAGTTAGGTTGTAGTAGCCCGTTCTGTCTTGTGTGTTAGACTACTACAAATCGAGGTTCTACAGTTAGGTTGTAGTAGCCCGTTCTGTCTTGTGTGTTAGACTACTACAAATCGAGGTTCTACAGTTAGGTTGTAGTAGTCCGTTCTGTCTTGTGTGTTAGACTACTACAAATCGAGGTTCTACAGTTAGGTTGTAGTAGTCCGTTCTGTCTTGTGTGTTAGACTACTACAAATCGAGGTTCTACAGTTAGGTTGTAGTAGTCCGTTCTGTCTTGTGTGTTAGACTACTACAAATCGAGGTTCTACAGTTAGGTTGTAGTAGCCCGTTCTGTCTTGTGTGTTAGACTACTACAAATCGAGGTTCTACAGTTAGGTTGTAGTAGCCCGTTCTGTCTTGTGTGTGAGACTACTACAAATCGAGGTTCTACAGTTAGGTTGTAGTAGCCCGTTCTGTCTTGTGTGTTAGACTACTACAAATCGAGGTTCTACAGTTAGGTTGTAGTAGTCCGTTCTGTCTTGTGTGTTAGACTACTACAAATCGAGGTTCTACAGTTAGGTTGTAGTAGCCTGTTCTGTCTTGTGTGTTAGACTACTACAAATCGAGGTTCTACAGTTAGGTTGTAGTAGCCCGTTCTGTCTTGTGTGTGAGACTACTACAAATCGAGGTTCTACAGTTAGGTTGTAGTAGCCCGTTCTGTCTTGTGTGTGAGACTACTACAAATCGAGGTTCTACAGTTAGGTTGTAGTAGCCCGTTCTGTCTTGTGTGTGAGACTACTACAAATCGAGGTTCTACAGTTAGGTTGTAGTAGCCCGTTCTGTCTTGTGTGTGAGACTACTACAAATCGAGGTTCTACAGTTAGGTTGTAGTAGCCGTTCTGTCTTGTGTGTGAGACTACTACAAATCGAGGTTCTACAGTTAGGTTGTAGTAGCCCGTTCTGTCTTGTGTGTTAGACTACTACAAATCGAGGTTCTACAGTTAGGTTGTAGTAGCCCGTTCTGTCTTGTGTGTTAGACTACTACAAATCGAGGTTCTACAGTTAGGTTGTAGTAGCCCGTTCTGTCTTGTGTGTTAGACTACTACAAATCGAGGTTCTACAGTTAGGTTGTAGTAGTCCGTTCTGTCTTGTGTGTTAGACTACTACAAATCGAGGTTCTACAGTTAGGTTGTAGTAGCCCGTTCTGTCTTGTGTGTTAGACTACTACAAATCGAGGTTCTACAGTTAGGTTGTAGTAGCCCGTTCTGTCTTGTGTGTTAGACTACTACAAATCGAGGTTCTACAGTTAGGATGTTATAGTAGTCCGTTCTGTCTTGTGTGTTAGACTACTACAAATCGAGGTTCTACAGTTAGGTTGTAGTAGCCCGTTCTGTCTTGTGTGTGAGACTACTACAAATCGAGGTTCTACAGTTAGGTTGTAGTAGCCCGTTCTGTCTTGTGTGTGAGACTACTACAAATCGAGGTTCTACAGTTAGGTTGTAGTAGCCCGTTCTGTCTTGTGTGTGAGACTACTACAAATCGAGGTTCTACAGTTAGGTTGTAGTAGCCCGTTCTGTCTTGTGTGTGAGACTACTACAAATCGAGGTTCTACAGTTAGGTTGTAGTAGCCCGTTCTGTCTTGTGTGTTAGACTACTACAAATCGAGGTTCTACAGTTAGGTTGTAGTAGCCCGTTCTGTCTTGTGTGTGTAGACTACTACAAATCGAGGTTCTACAGTTAGGTTGTAGTAGCCCGTTCTGTCTTGTGTGTTAGACTACTACAAATCGAGGTTCTACAGTTAGGTTGTAGTAGCCCGTTCTGTCTTGTGTGTTAGACTACTACAAATCGAGGTTCTACAGTTAGGTTGTAGTAGCCCGTTCTGTCTTGTGTGTTAGACTACTACAAATCGAGGTTCTACAGTTAGGTTGTAGTAGCCCGTTCTGTCTTGTGTGTGAGACTACTACAAATCGAGGTTCTACAGTTAGGTTGTAGTAGCCCGTTCTGTCTTGTGTGTGAGACTACTACAAATCGAGGTTCTACAGTTAGGTTGTAGTAGCCCGTTCTGTCTTGTGTGTGAGACTACTACAAATCGAGGTTCTACAGTTAGGTTGTAGTAGCCCGTTCTGTCTTGTGTGTGAGACTACTACAAATCGAGGTTCTACAGTTAGGTTGTAGTAGCCCGTTCTGTCTTGTGTGTTAGACTACTACAAATCGAGGTTCTACAGTTAGGTTGTAGTAGTCCGTTCTGTCTTGTGTGTTAGACTACTACAAATCGAGGTTCTACAGTTAGGTTGTAGTAGCCCGTTCTGTCTTGTGTGTTAGACTACTACAAATCGAGGTTCTACAGTTAGGTTGTAGTAGCCCGTTCTGTCTTGTGTGTTAGACTACTACAAATCGAGGTTCTACAGTTAGGTTGTAGTAGTCCGTTCTGTCTTGTGTGTTAGACTACTACAAATCGAGGTTCTACAGTTAGGTTGTAGTAGCCCGTTCTGTCTTGTGTGTTAGACTACTACAAATCGAGGTTCTACAGTTAGGTTGTAGTAGCCCGTTCTGTCTTGTGTGTTAGACTACTACAAATCGAGGTTCTACAGTTAGGTTGTAGTAGCCCGTTCTGTCTTGTGTGTTAGACTACTACAAATCGAGGTTCTACAGTTAGGTTGTAGTAGCCCGTTCTGTCTTGTGTGTGAGACTACTACAAATCGAGGTTCTACAGTTAGGTTGTAGTAGCCCGTTCTGTCTTGTGTGTTAGACTACTACAAATCGAGGTTCTACAGTTAGGTTGTAGTAGCCCGTTCTGTCTTGTGTGTTAGACTACTACAAATCGAGGTTCTACAGTTAGGTTGTAGTAGCCCGTTCTGTCTTGTGTGTGAGACTACTACAAATCGAGGTTCTACAGTTAGGTTGTAGTAGCCCGTTCTGTCTTGTGTGTTAGACTACTACAAATCGAGGTTCTACAGTTAGGTTGTAGTAGTCCGTTCTGTCTTGTGTGTTAGACTACTACAAATCGAGGTTCTACAGTTAGGTTGTAGTAGTTCCCGTTCTGTCTTGTGTGTGTAGACTACTACAAATCGAGGTTCTACAGTTAGGTTGTAGTAGCCCGTTCTGTCTTGTGTGTGAGACTACTACAAATCGAGGTTCTACAGTTAGGTTGTAGTAGTCCGTTCTGTCTTGTGTGTTAGACTACTACAAATCGAGGTTCTACAGTTAGGTTGTAGTAGCCCGTTCTGTCTTGTGTGTTAGACTACTACAAATCGAGGTTCTACAGTTAGGTTGTAGTAGCCCGTTCTGTCTTGTGTGTTAGACTACTACAAATCGAGGTTCTACAGTTAGGTTGTAGTAGCCCGTTCTGTCTTGTGTGTTAGACTACTACAAATCGAGGTTCTACAGTTAGGTTGTAGTAGCCCGTTCTGTCTTGTGTGTTAGACTACTACAAATCGAGGTTCTACAGTTAGGTTGTAGTAGCCCGTTCTGTCTTGTGTGTTAGACTACTACAAATCGAGGTTCTACAGTTAGGTTGTAGTAGCCCGTTCTGTCTTGTGTGTGTGAGACTACTACAAATCGAGGTTCTACAGTTAGGTTGTAGTAGCCCGTTCTGTCTTGTGTGTGAGACTACTACAAATCGAGGTTCTACAGTTAGGTTGTAGTAGCCCGTTCTGTCTTGTGTGTTAGACTACTACAAATCGAGGTTCTACAGTTAGGTTGTAGTAGCCCGTTCTGTCTTGTGTGTTAGACTACTACAAATCGAGGTTCTACAGTTAGGTTGTAGTAGCCCGTTCTGTCTTGTGTGTTAGACTACTACAAATCGAGGTTCTACAGTTAGGTTGTAGTAGCCCGTTCTGTCTTGTGTGTTAGACTACTACAAATCGAGGTTCTACAGTTAGGTTGTAGTAGTCCGTTCTGTCTTGTGTGTTAGACTACTACAAATCGAGGTTCTACAGTTAGGTTGTAGTAGCCCGTTCTGTCTTGTGTGTTAGACTACTACAAATCGAGGTTCTACAGTTAGGTTGTAGTAGCCCGTTCTGTCTTGTGTGTTAGACTACTACAAATCGAGGTTCTACAGTTAGGTTGTAGTAGCCCGTTCTGTCTTGTGTGTGAGACTACTACAAATCGAGGTTCTACAGTTAGGTTGTAGTAGCCCGTTCTGTCTTGTGTGTGTTAGACTACTACAAATCGAGGTTCTACAGTTAGGTTGTAGTAGCCCGTTCTGTCTTGTGTGTTAGACTACTACAAATCGAGGTTCTACAGTTAGGTTGTAGTAGTCCGTTCTGTCTTGTGTGTTAGACTACTACAAATCGAGGTTCTACAGTTAGGTTGTAGTAGTCCGTTCTGTCTTGTGTGTTAGACTACTACAAATCGAGGTTCTACAGTTAGGTTGTAGTAGCCCGTTCTGTCTTGTGTGTTAGACTACTACAAATCGAGGTTCTACAGTTAGGTTGTAGTAGCCCGTTCTGTCTTGTGTGTTAGACTACTACAAATCGAGGTTCTACAGTTAGGTTGTAGTAGCCCGTTCTGTCTTGTGTGTTAGACTACTACAAATCGAGGTTCTACAGTTAGGTTGTAGTAGCCCGTTCTGTCTTGTGTGTGAGACTACTACAAATCGAGGTTCTACAGTTAGGTTGTAGTAGCCCGTTCTGTCTTGTGTGTGAGACTACTACAAATCGAGGTTCTACAGTTAGGTTGTAGTAGCCCGTTCTGTCTTGTGTGTGAGACTACTACAAATCGAGGTTCTACAGTTAGGTTGTAGTAGCCCGTTCTGTCTTGTGTGTTAGACTACTACAAATCGAGGTTCTACAGTTAGGTTGTAGTAGCCCGTTCTGTCTTGTGTGTTAGACTACTACAAATCGAGGTTCTACAGTTAGGTTGTAGTAGCCCGTTCTGTCTTGTGTGTTAGACTACTACAAATCGAGGTTCTACAGTTAGGTTGTAGTAGCCCGTTCTGTCTTGTGTGTTAGACTACTACAAATCGAGGTTCTACAGTTAGGTTGTAGTAGCCCGTTCTGTCTTGTGTGTGAGACTACTACAAATCGAGGTTCTACAGTTAGGTTGTAGTAGCCCGTTCTGTCTTGTGTGTGAGACTACTACAAATCGAGGTTCTACAGTTAGGTTGTAGTAGCCCGTTCTGTCTTGTGTGTGAGACTACTACAAATCGAGGTTCTACAGTTAGGTTGTAGTAGCCCGTTCTGTCTTGTGTGTTAGACTACTACAAATCGAGGTTCTACAGTTAGGTTGTAGTAGCCCGTTCTGTCTTGTGTGTTAGACTACTACAAATCGAGGTTCTACAGTTAGGTTGTAGTAGCCCGTTCTGTCTTGTGTGTTAGACTACTACAAATCGAGGTTCTACAGTTAGGTTGTAGTAGTCCGTTCTGTCTTGTGTGTTAGACTACTACAAATCGAGGTTCTACAGTTAGGTTGTAGTAGCCCGTTCTGTCTTGTGTGTTAGACTACTACAAATCGAGGTTCTACAGTTAGGTTGTAGTAGCCCGTTCTGTCTTGTGTGTTAGACTACTACAAATCGAGGTTCTACAGTTAGGTTGTAGTAGCCCGTTCTGTCTTGTGTGTTAGACTACTACAAATCGAGGTTCTACAGTTAGGTTGTAGTAGTCCGTTCTGTCTTGTGTGTTAGACTACTACAAATCGAGGTTCTACAGTTAGGTTGTAGTAGTCCGTTCTGTCTTGTGTGTTAGACTACTACAAATCGAGGTTCTACAGTTAGGTTGTAGTAGACTACTACAAATCGAGGTTCTACAGTTAGGTTGTAGTAGCCCGTTCTGTCTTGTGTGTTAGACTACTACAAATCGAGGTTCTACAGTTAGGTTGTAGTAGTCCGTTCTGTCTTGTGTGTTAGACTACTACAAATCGAGGTTCTACAGTTAGGTTGTAGTAGCCCGTTCTGTCTTGTGTGTTAGACTACTACAAATCGAGGTTCTACAGTTAGGTTGTAGTAGCCCGTTCTGTCTTGTGTGTTAGACTACTACAAATCGAGGTTCTACAGTTAGGTTGTAGTAGCCCGTTCTGTCTTGTGTGTTAGACTACTACAAATCGAGGTTCTACAGTTAGGTTGTAGTAGTCCGTTCTGTCTTGTGTGTTAGACTACTACAAATCGAGGTTCTACAGTTAGGTTGTAGTAGCCCGTTCTGTCTTGTGTGTTAGACTACTACAAATCGAGGTTCTACAGTTAGGTTGTAGTAGCCCGTTCTGTCTTGTGTGTTAGACTACTACAAATCGAGGTTCTACAGTTAGGTTGTAGTAGTCCGTTCTGTCTTGTGTGTGTAGACTACTACAAATCGAGGTTCTACAGTTAGGTTGTAGTAGCCCGTTCTGTCTTGTGTGTTAGACTACTACAAATCGAGGTTCTACAGTTAGGTTGTAGTAGCCCGTTCTGTCTTGTGTGTTAGACTACTACAAATCGAGGTTCTACAGTTGGGTTGTAGTAGCCCGTTTTGTTATGTGTGTTAGACTACTACAAATCGAGGTTCTACAGTTAGGTTGTAGTAGCCCGTTCTGTCTTGTGTGTTAGACTACTACAAATCGAGGTTCTACAGTTAGGTTGTAGTAGTCCGTTCTGTCTTGTGTGTTAGACTACTACAAATCGAGGTTCTACAGTTAGGTTGTAGTAGCCCGTTCTGTCTTGTGTGTTAGACTACTACAAATCGAGGTTCTACAGTTAGGTTGTAGTAGCCCGTTCTGTCTTGTGTGTTAGACTACTACAAATCGAGGTTCTACAGTTAGGTTGTAGTAGCCCGTTCTGTCTTGTGTGTTGAGACTACTACAAATCGAGGTTCTACAGTTAGGTTGTAGTAGCCCGTTCTGTCTTGTGTGTTAGACTACTACAAATCGAGGTTCTACAGTTAGGTTGTAGTAGCCCGTTCTGTCTTGTGTGTTAGACTACTACAAATCGAGGTTCTACAGTTAGGTTGTAGTAGCCCGTTCTGTCTTGTGTGTTAGACTACTACAAATCGAGGTTCTACAGTTAGGTTGTAGTAGCCCGTTCTGTCTTGTGTGTTAGACTACTACAAATCGAGGTTCTACAGTTAGGTTGTAGTAGCCCGTTCTGTCTTGTGTGTTAGACTACTACAAATCGAGGTTCTACAGTTAGGTTGTAGTAGCCCGTTCTGTCTTGTGTGTTAGACTACTACAAATCGAGGTTCTACAGTTAGGTTGTAGTAGCCCGTTCTGTCTTGTGTGTTAGACTACTACAAATCGAGGTTCTACAGTTAGGTTGTAGTAGCCGTTCTGTCTTGTGTGTTGAGACTACTACAAATCGAGGTTCTACAGTTAGGTTGTAGTAGCCCGTTCTGTCTTGTGTGTGAGACTACTACAAATCGAGGTTCTACAGTTAGGTTGTAGTAGCCCGTTCTGTCTTGTGTGTTAGACTACTACAAATCGAGGTTCTACAGTTAGGTTGTAGTAGCCCGTTCTGTCTTGTGTGTTAGACTACTACAAATCGAGGTTCTACAGTTAGGTTGTAGTAGCCCGTTCTGTCTTGTGTGTTAGACTACTACAAATCGAGGTTCTACAGTTAGGTTCTGTAGTAGCCCGTTCTGTCTTGTGTGTGAGACTACTACAAATCGAGGTTCTACAGTTAGGTTGTAGTAGCCCGTTCTGTCTTGTGTGTTAGACTACTACAAATCGAGGTTCTACAGTTAGGTTGTAGTAGCCCGTTCTGTCTTGTGTGTGAGACTACTACAAATCGAGGTTCTACAGTTAGGTTGTAGTAGCCCGTTCTGTCTTGTGTGTGTTAGACTACTACAAATCGAGGTTCTACAGTTAGGTTGTAGTAGCCCGTTCTGTCTTGTGTGTTAGACTACTACAAATCGAGGTTCTACAGTTAGGTTGTAGTAGCCCGTTCTGTCTTGTGTGTTAGACTACTACAAATCGAGGTTCTACAGTTAGGTTGTAGTAGCCCGTTCTGTCTTGTGTGTTAGACTACTACAAATCGAGGTTCTACAGTTAGGTTGTAGTAGCCCGTTCTGTCTTGTGTGTGAGACTACTACAAATCGAGGTTCTACAGTTAGGTTGTAGTAGCCCGTTCTGTCTTGTGTGTTAGACTACTACAAATCGAGGTTCTACAGTTAGGTTGTAGTAGTCCGTTCTGTCTTGTGTGTTAGACTACTACAAATCGAGGTTCTACAGTTAGGTTGTAGTAGCCCGTTCTGTCTTGTGTGTTAGACTACTACAAATCGAGGTTCTACAGTTAGGTTGTAGTAGCCCGTTCTGTCTTGTGTGTTAGACTACTACAAATCGAGGTTCTACAGTTAGGTTGTAGTAGCCCGTTCTGTCTTGTGTGTTAGACTACTACAAATCGAGGTTCTACAGTTAGGTTGTAGTAGTCCGTTCTGTCTTGTGTGTTAGACTACTACAAATCGAGGTTCTACAGTTAGGTTGTAGTAGTCCGTTCTGTCTTGTGTGTTAGACTACTACAAATCGAGGTTCTACAGTTAGGTTGTAGTAGTCCGTTCTGTCTTGTGTGTTAGACTACTACAAATCGAGGTTCTACAGTTAGGTTGTAGTAGCCCGTTCTGTCTTGTGTGTGGACTACTACAAATCGAGGTTCTACAGTTAGGTTGTAGTAGCCCGTTCTGTCTTGTGTGTTAGACTACTACAAATCGAGGTTCTACAGTTAGGTTGTAGTAGCCCGTTCTGTCTTGTGTGTTAGACTACTACAAATCGAGGTTCTACAGTTAGGTTGTAGTAGCCCGTTCTGTCTTGTGTGTTAGACTACTACAAATCGAGGTTCTACAGTTAGGTTGTAGTAGCCCGTTCTGTCTTGTGTGTTAGACTACTACAAATCGAGGTTCTACAGTTAGGTTGTAGTAGCCGTTCTGTCTTGTGTGTTAGACTACTACAAATCGAGGTTCTACAGTTAGGTTGTAGTAGCCCGTTCTGTCTTGTGTGTTAGACTACTACAAATCGAGGTTCTACAGTTAGGTTGTAGTAGTCCGTTCTGTCTTGTGTGTTAGACTACTACAAATCGAGGTTCTACAGTTAGGTTGTAGTAGCCGTTCTGTCTTGTGTGTTAGACTACTACAAATCGAGGTTCTACAGTTAGGTTGTAGTAGCCCGTTCTGTCTTGTGTGTGAGACTACTACAAATCGAGGTTCTACAGTTAGGGTTGTAGTAGCCCGTTCTGTCTTGTGTGTGTAGACTACTACAAATCGAGGTTCTACAGTTAGGTTGTAGTAGCCCGTTCTGTCTTGTGTGTTAGACTACTACAAATCGAGGTTCTACAGTTAGGTTGTAGTAGCCCGTTCTGTCTTGTGTGTGAGACTACTACAAATCGAGGTTCTACAGTTAGGTTGTAGTAGCCCGTTCTGTCTTGTGTGTTAGACTACTACAAATCGAGGTTCTACAGTTAGGTTGTAGTAGCCCGTTCTGTCTTGTGTGTGAGACTACTACAAATCGAGGTTCTACAGTTAGGTTGTAGTAGCCCGTTCTGTCTTGTGTGTTAGACTACTACAAATCGAGGTTCTACAGTTAGGTTGTAGTAGCCCGTTCTGTCTTGTGTGTTAGACTACTACAAATCGAGGTTCTACAGTTAGGTTGTAGTAGCCCGTTCTGTCTTGTGTGTTAGACTACTACAAATCGAGGTTCTACAGTTAGGTTGTAGTAGCCCGTTCTGTCTTGTGTGTTAGACTACTACAAATCGAGGTTCTACAGTTAGGTTGTAGTAGTCCGTTCTGTCTTGTGTGTGAGACTACTACAAATCGAGGTTCTACAGTTAGGTTGTAGTAGCCCGTTCTGTCTTGTGTGTTAGACTACTACAAATCGAGGTTCTACAGTTAGGTTGTAGTAGTCCGTTCTGTCTTGTGTGTGAGACTACTACAAATCGAGGTTCTACAGTTAGGTTGTAGTAGCCCGTTCTGTCTTGTGTGTTGAGACTACTACAAATCGAGGTTCTACAGTTAGGTTGTAGTAGCCCGTTCTGTCTTGTGTGTTAGACTACTACAAATCGAGGTTCTACAGTTAGGTTGTAGTAGCCCGTTCTGTCTTGTGTGTTAGACTACTACAAATCGAGGTTCTACAGTTAGGTTGTAGTAGCCCGTTCTGTCTTGTGTGTTAGACTACTACAAATCGAGGTTCTACAGTTAGGTTGTAGTAGCCCGTTCTGTCTTGTGTGTTAGACTACTACAAATCGAGGTTCTACAGTTAGGTTGTAGTAGTCCGTTCTGTCTTGTGTGTTAGACTACTACAAATCGAGGTTCTACAGTTAGGTTGTAGTAGCCCGTTCTGTCTTGTGTGTTAGACTACTACAAATCGAGGTTCTACAGTTAGGTTGTAGTAGCCCGTTCTGTCTTGTGTGTTAGACTACTACAAATCGAGGTTCTACAGTTAGGTTGTAGTAGCCCGTTCTGTCTTGTGTGTGTGAGACTACTACAAATCGAGGTTCTACAGTTAGGTTGTAGTAGTCCGTTCTGTCTTGTGTGTTAGACTACTACAAATCGAGGTTCTACAGTTAGGTTGTAGTAGTCCGTTCTGTCTTGTGTGTTGAACTACTACAAATCGAGGTTCTACAGTTAGGTTGTAGTAGTCCGTTCTGTCTTGTGTGTTAGACTACTACAAATCGAGGTTCTACAGTTAGGTTGTAGTAGTCCGTTCTGTCTTGTGTGTTAGACTACTACAAATCGAGGTTCTACAGTTAGGTTGTAGTAGCCCGTTCTGTCTTGTGTGTTAGACTACTACAAATCGAGGTTCTACAGTTAGGTTGTAGTAGCCCGTTCTGTCTTGTGTGTTAGACTACTACAAATCGAGGTTCTACAGTTAGGTTGTAGTAGCCTGTTCTGTCTTGTGTGTGAGACTACTACAAATCGAGGTTCTACAGTTAGGTTGTAGTAGCCCGTTCTGTCTTGTGTGTTAGACTACTACAAATCGAGGTTCTACAGTTAGGTTGTAGTAGCCCGTTCTGTCTTGTGTGTTAGACTACTACAAATCGAGGTTCTACAGTTAGGTTGTAGTAGTCCGTTCTGTCTTGTGTGTTAGACTACTACAAATCGAGGTTCTACAGTTAGGTTGTAGTAGTCCGTTCTGTCTTGTGTGTTGAGACTACTACAAATCGAGGTTCTACAGTTAGGTTGTAGTAGTCCGTTCTGTCTTGTGTGTTAGACTACTACAAATCGAGGTTCTACAGTTAGGTTGTAGTAGCCCGTTCTGTCTTGTGTGTTGAGACTACTACAAATCGAGGTTCTACAGTTAGGTTGTAGTAGCCCGTTCTGTCTTGTGTGTTAGACTACTACAAATCGAGGTTCTACAGTTAGGTTGTAGTAGCCCGTTCTGTCTTGTGTGTGAGACTACTACAAATCGAGGTTCTACAGTTAGGTTGTAGTAGCCCGTTCTGTCTTGTGTGTGAGACTACTACAAATCGAGGTTCTACAGTTAGGTTGTAGTAGCCCGTTCTGTCTTGTGTGTGAGACTACTACAAATCGAGGTTCTACAGTTAGGTTGTAGTAGCCCGTTCTGTCTTGTGTGTTGAGACTACTACAAATCGAGGTTCTACAGTTAGGTTGTAGTAGCCCGTTCTGTCTTGTGTGTTAGACTACTACAAATCGAGGTTCTACAGTTAGGTTGTAGTAGTCCGTTCTGTCTTGTGTGTTAGACTACTACAAATCGAGGTTCTACAGTTAGGTTGTAGTAGCCCGTTCTGTCTTGTGTGTTAGACTACTACAAATCGAGGTTCTACAGTTAGGTTGTAGTAGCCCGTTCTGTCTTGTGTGTGAGACTACTACAAATCGAGGTTCTACAGTTAGGTTGTAGTAGCCCGTTCTGTCTTGTGTGTAGTAGACTACTACAAATCGAGGTTCTACAGTTAGGTTGTAGTAGCCCGTTCTGTCTTGTGTGTTAGACTACTACAAATCGAGGTTCTACAGTTAGGGGTGTAGTAGCCCGTTCTGTCTTGTGTGTTAGACTACTACAAATCGAGGTTCTACAGTTGGGTTGTAGTAGTCCGTTCTGTCTTGTGTGTGGTAGACTACTACAAATCGAGGTTCTACAGTTAGGTTGCAGTAGTCCGTTCTGTCTTGTGTGTTAGACCACTACTACAAATCGAGGTTCTACAGTTAGGTTGTAGTAGCCTGTTCTGTCTTGTGTGTTGGAACTACTACAAAATCGAGGTTCTACAGTTAGGTTGTAGTAGCCCGTTCTGTCTTGTGT
>NW_027467777.1:13364753-13412908 GCF_004210375.1 Tachypleus tridentatus | reverse complement strand
AATGCAACTACTGACGCTGAGGGTAAACAGTCAAGTCTGGAACATGATGTATTACTGCACATGAATAAGGAGTGACTCAGTGACAGGGACATATTTGTCTACAAGTTGCAGTAATGACTTGACCTAGTAGAGAAACAAGTGATCCGTAGTGCCATGTTCAAAGCTTGTAGGCAAGTGTTTCATTACAAATTGACCATGTATGCGTCTGATTTAAAAATACAGTATATATAAGCATTCCAAAACATGTCTCCCTAACGGTTGCAATAAGATATTTGTGGACAAGTTCACTATGGCGCTGCTCAGGGTACTCATGTGGGACCATACGAAAGCTAGAAATATTTCTTCCAGGAAGGGAGCACTAGATAGATGTACCATTTATCATTGTATAATGAAGATTACTGTTCTTTGCACTGTTTTTGGTAAAAATAAAATGATTTAGTTTGTTTACAACGGTACTGTTTTCATTTATGAGATACAAGTTTTTCAGTACAATGTCATCGCTAGCCAGTCTATTAACTCGCAAGAAAAGTTGATAAGCTACAAAGTCGTTTCCCGCCTGACCAAATTTCAGTTCACTATAATTAATGTCTGTGTATTCTAACATCGTTTGTGGTGATTCATCTGGAGAACCAGACCTTTATCAGGTGGAGTGGGTGAAGTGCAAAAGATAAGACTCACAATAAGCTACGCCTAAGCACTGATACAATAAGTTGATATCGAAGAATGACACCATCAATAATCTAAGCCTAAAAACTGATATAATTAGTTAATATTGAATATTGTCTTATATAAGGTGACGGAGACCGCTCCCAAATCCAAGAAATTAGAGTGACGCCATGCAATAAAGAACCCTGTCAAATACCTAGAGGTGAAGTCGTTCGGATGGAAGTGGACTTTATTGCTAGTAAGTTTATTATGAATAATTTTATAATTTTCCTATACTTTGGATGTTCCTGTGTTTATCCCATATTCACTATTAAGTTTACTTTGTATGTTCCTGTATATTATCCTATACGTACTGCTACGTTTACTTTGGATGTTTCTGTGTTTATCCCATATTCACTGTTAAGTTTACTTTGTATGTTCCTGTATATTATCCTGTACTTACTGTTACGTTAGTTTGGATGTTCCTGTGTTTATCCCATATTCACTATTAAGTTTACTTTGTATGTTCCTGTATATTATCCTGTACGTACTGTTACGTTAGTTTGGATGTTCCTGTGTTTATCCCATATTCACTATTAAGTTTACTTTGTATGTTCCTGTATATTATCCTATATGTACTGCTACGTTTACTTTGTATGTTCCTGTGTTTATCCCATATTCACTGTTAAGTTTACTTTGTATGTTCCTGTATATTATCCTGTACTTACTGTTACGTTAGTTTGTATGTTCCTGTATATTATCCTGTACTTACTGTTACGTTAGTTTGGATTTCCTGTATATTATCCTGTACTTTACTGTTACGTTAGTTTGTATGTTCCTGTATATTATCCTGTATATTACTGTTACGTTAGTTTGTATGTTCCTGTATATTATCCTGTACTTACTGTTACGTTAGTTTGGATGTTCCTGTATATTATCCTGTACTTACTGTTACGTTAGTTTGTATGTTCCTGTATATTATCCTGTACTTACTGTTACGTTAGTTTGTATGTTCCTGTATATTATCCTGTACTTACTGTTACGTTAGTTTGGATGTTCCTGTATATTATCCTGTACTTTACTGTTACGTTGTTTGATGCGTAGTTCCTGTATATTATCCTGTACTTACTGTTACATGTTATGTTTGGATGTTCCTGTATATTATCCTGTACCTTTACTGTTACGTTAGTTTGATGTTCCTGTATATTATCCTGTACTTACTGTTACGTTAGTTTGATGTTCCTGTATATTATCCTGTACTTTACTGTTACGTTAGTTTGGATGTTCCTGTATATTATCCTGTACTTACTGTTACGTTAGTTTGTATGTTCCTGTATATTATCCTGTACTTACTGTTACGTTAGTTTGGATGTTCCTGTATATTATCCTGTACTTACTGTTACGTTAGTTTGTATGTTCCTGTATATTATCCTGTACTTACTGTTACGTTAGTTTGTATGTTCCTGTATATTATCCTGTACTTACTGTTACGTTAGTTTGGATGTTCCTGTATATTATCCTGTACTTACTGTTACGTTAGTTTGTATGTTCCTGTATATTATCCTGTACTTACTTAGTTACGTTAGTTTGTATGTTCCTGTATATTATCCTGTACTTACTGTTACGTTAGTTTGGATGTTCCTGTATATTATCCTGTACTTACTGTTACGTTAGTTTGGATGTTCCTGTATATTATCCTGTACTTACTGTTACGTTAGTTTGGATGTTCCTGTATATTATCCTGTACTTACTGTTACGTTAGTTTGATGTTCCTGTATATTATCCTGTACTTACTGTTACGTTAGTTTGTATGTTCCTGTATATTATCCTGTACTTACTGTTACGTTAGTTTTTGTATGTTCCTGTATATTATCCTGTACTTACTGTTACGTTAGTTTGTATGTTCCTGTATATTATCCTGTACTTACTGTTACGTTAGTTTGTATGTTCCTGTATATTATCCTGTACTTACTGTTACGTTAGTTTGATGTTCCTGTATATTATCCTGTACTTACTGTTACGTTAGTTTGGATGTTCCTGTATATTATCCTGTACTTACTGTTACGTTAGTTTGATGTTCCTGTATATTATCCTGTACTTACTGTTACGTTAGTTTGGATGTTCCTGTATATTATCCTGTACTTACTGTTACGTTAGTTTGTATGTTCCTGTATATTATCCTGTACTTACTGTTACGTTAGTTTGGATGTTCCTGTATATTATCCTGTACTTACTGTTACGTTAGTTTGGATGTTCCTGTATATTATCCTGTACTTACTGTTACGTTAGTTTGTATGTTCCTGTATATTATCCTGTACTTACTGTTACGTTAGTTTGTATGTTCCTGTATATTATCCTGTACTTACTGTTACGTTAGTTTGTATGTTCCTGTATATTATCCTGTACTTACTGTTACGTTAGTTTGTATGTTCCTGTATATTATCCTGTACTTACTGTTACGTTAGTTTGTATGTTCCTGTATATTATCCTGTACTTACTGTTACGTTAGTTTGATGTTCCTGTATATTATCCTGTACTTACTGTTACGTTAGTTTGGATGTTCCTGTATATTATCCTGTACTTACTGTTACGTTAGTTTGGATGTTCCTGTATATTATCCTGTACTTACTGTTACGTTAGTTTGGATGTTCCTGTATATTATCCTGTACTTACTGTTACGTTAGTTTGGATGTTCCTGTATATTATCCTGTACTTACTGTTACGTTAGTTTGATGTTCCTGTATATTATCCTGTACTTACTGTTACGTTAGTTTGTATGTTCCTGTATATTATCCTGTACTTACTGTTACGTTAGTTTTGGATGTTCCTGTATTATCCTGTACTTACTGTTACGTTAGTTTGGATGTTCCTGTATATTATCCTGTAATTCTTACTGTTACGTTAGTTTGATGTTCCTGTATATTATCCTGTACTTACTGTTACGTTAGTTTGTATGTTCCTGTATATTATCCTGTACTTACTGTTACGTTAGTTTGTATGTTCCTGTATATTATCCTGTACTTACTGTTACGTTAGTTTGTATGTTCCTGTATATTATCCTGTACTTACTGTTACGTTAGTTTGGATGTTCCTGTATATTATCCTGTACTTACTGTTACGTTAGTTTGATGTTCCTGTATATTATCCTGTACTTACTGTTACGTTAGTTTGTATGTTCCTGTATATTATCCTGTACTTACTGTTACGTTAGTTTGGATGTTCCTGTATATTATCCTGTACTTACTGTTACGTTAGTTTGTATGTTCCTGTATATTATCCTGTACTTACTGTTACGTTAGTTTGTATGTTCCTGTATATTATCCTGTACTTACTGTTACGTTAGTTTGGATGTTCCTGTATATTATCCTGTACTTACTGTTACGTTAGTTTGGATGTTCCTGTATATTATCCTGTACTTACTGTTACGTTTGTTACCTGTATATTATGTACCCAACTTACTGTTACGTTAGTATCCTGATGTTCCTGTATATTATCCTGTACTTACTGTTACGTTAGTTTGGATGTTCCTGTATATTATCCTGTACTTACTGTTACGTTAGTTTGTATGTTCCTGTATATTATCCTGTACTTACTGTTACGTTATTAGTTTGATGTTCCTGTATATTATCCTGTACTTACTGTTACGTTAGTTTGATGTTCCTGTATATTATCCTGTACTTACTGTTACGTTAGTTTGGATGTTCCTGTATATTATCCTGTACTTACTGTTACGTTAGTTTGGATGTTCCTGTATATTATCCTGTACTTACTGTTACGTTAGTTTGGATGTTTTCCTATGTACTTACTGTTACGTTAGTTTGGATGTTCCTGTATATTATCCTGTACTTACTGTTACGTTAGTTTGTATGTTCCTGTATATTATCCTGTACTTACTGTTACGTTAGTTTGGATGTTCCTGTATATTATCCTGTACTTACTGTTACGTTAGTTTGGATGTTCCTGTATATTATCCTGTACTTACTGTTACGTTAGTTTGGATGTTCCTGTGTTTATCCCTCACATCTTCTCTTTTGAGTTAGCATTTTGAATTTTACTATAAGAAACTTAACGAAGCCTAAGATCTCTAAGGGCTAATAATTAAATCTATGTGCAGTATTAATGTTTTAATTCACCCAAGGGTTGTTTGCGCTAATCGTTAATAAATCAGTTAAGTGTAACTTCTACAATACATTGTCTGATCGGATAATGATATGTGAACCTTTAACCCCCCAAAGCTGGCACACTTAGAAATAGGTCGCTTAAAGATTAGTAGATACTGTTTTATACAAATTGTTATGTCCATATATTAACGAAATCTAGCTTTACATTTTAAATACCTAAATCTTAATATTGTTTTAAGCGTTAACTTATCATAATATAGGTAATTTCACATTACGGTTTCATGGTTCATTGAAAAAAGTTCCATTAAAATTTCATTGTCACTTTTCTCGGCACTTTTTTTTTTATTAGATCAGAACTCCAAACAACCACAAGTAAGTATCAAAGCTAAAATTCTCTCCGTGCTACTTCCATTTCCTAATCTTAATCCTAACGGATGTATTGGCAAAAATCTCCAATGTCCACTGGAAAAAGGAAAACCTTATAGCTTCGAATACTATTTGAAAGTCGAAAAATATTTTCCTCCTGTAAGTATTTTTATTGATCGTATGTGTTTAGTTTTAATACAACAGTAAATATTTATATAGTAGTGTAGTTTTAATACAACAGTTTGGGCATACTGAAGTTTGGTTTATCTAAAAAACTAAGATGAAATATTTATTTTCAAAACATCAGGTCAACTACAATATACAAGACCACAATCTGTTAGATAGTATAGTATTAAATTACGAGAGACGAGTTTCAACTAGAGAATTACTCATATATTGTGGTAATAATGAATACTACATGCACGTGACTACCAGTGAAGTAAATTGCTGTATGTTATGAAACTTAACCAATCGATAAAACAAACATACAAGGTCGTAAATTTTTATTCTATACTTCAATCATTTTACCCATTCCGGATCCGAAATACTTCTAGTTCTCGGGTTAGTTTTAGAACTAGATGATTTCATCCTGGAGTACAAGTATCTTAACAGAGATATACGAGCACCTATAGTATAAAACAAAGAGATCACATGGCAAGATATTTCTCTGCAGTGGGTAAGTTTACAGAATTACAACGCTAAAACCTGGGGTTCGATTCCGCGCGGAGGATAACCTATTACGTAGCTTTACATTAAGATAAATTACATCAGCAGTTTTCTATAATTATTAATCATTTGTTCGTTATTCAATGCAAGTCACCTAAAACTTAATAATTACAAATCACTTCTAAGAAAATACGTTTTGAGATGGCTCGGGTGTGTAATGTAAAACCTTATTATAAAAGTACGACGTTCCAACAAGATACTGTCATACTCAGATACTAGTAATTTACAGAGAAATATCTTGCCATGTGATCTCTTTGTTCTATACTTTGTATGTACTCGTGTATCTCTGTTAAGAAACTTGTATTCCAGGATGAAATCATCTAATTCTAAAACTAACCACAAAACTAGATATCTATAAAACTTATGATGCATATTTTCATCATAAAGATGAATAGAAATGCCAATATTAGGTCATTCTACAAACAACCGTGTGTATAAATGTCAAGTGTTCCCTACTTAATTTTAATATGGCGGTACACGTCATCAAATTGATGTATTTATATTTTTCGAATAATTGTTTGATAATCAGAAAATACATATTTTAACCACTCTTAATAAATTATTCAAGATATTACAAATCAACAACATCCTTAGGCAAAACGCGTACAAACAATGGGTTGTGTTCAAAATAAAGATACGCATCAATTTGTGTTACCTAGGTGTCGCTACTGATGCTGTTACTCCGTTGTTAAGCGCAAAACTGCTGTTAAACTGTTGGAAACCACTTTTATCGACGAATGTTTGGCGCAGATAGCCTAGTTGCTTTGTACCGTAAAATACCAAACCAGTCAACCACTTTTATCGACATCAGGCTTTTAACGTTATAACCCTTCCAACTTACCGCTGATTCACAAGAGGGGGAGGGGGGTTGTATATAAATTATTATAACAAATAACTAAACTATTTCATTTGTTCGCTCCAGATCACCGTAAATGCAAGGTGGATGTTGGAAGGAGAAGCTGGTCCATTGTTCTGTTTCTAGCTCCAGTCAGCGTCGTTTGAAAATGTAACAAGTGTTTTACAGTATAGATATAAAACAATGAGTTTTCCCAGTTTACTCTTCTCTCCAGTTTCTGTAGTTTCCTTTTTAATCATTCACGGGTCCAGTATTAAAAAACGTGATGGAAAAATTCATTCCTGAAATGCATAATTTTTAATACATCATAAAGTCGGTGTTATTTTTTAAATATTGTATAACCATTTAATTACTTTATTTTTTGTCGCGCTGTGTGTTTGTATTTTGGCATCCTAATAATAAATTATTACACAAATTTAGTCTATATTCTCACAATGTTAATGTATGTGACAATATCATATAAGTTTTGAAACTTTTATTTCAAAAGGTAAGCAAATTGTTATTCTAATATTTTAACGGTATTAATATTTGCAACGTGAATTATTGCAGGTCACCCTTACTCAAGTCCAGCGTTGTTAATGTATGGATCACTTCCCCAACAGTTTGTATTGCCTTGGTGTACTTATTATATAATGCTGAAGTACAGGGTGTTGGGAAAGTCACTGTGCACTTATATATTTATTAACAGACACGTTTCAATGTAGAGTGCAGGAGGTAAATATGAATGACAATTATAAACAATGTTGAAAGTGACTTGGATCCTTCTTATTTTGTTTCTAAACACCGCTATCAGTTGCTGGCCTGAAATAGACTGAATAGACATATGATTACAAAACTGCACAGTGACTTTCCGAACACCCTGTATTTTTGTCAAATATGTAAATTTTATTCCTACAATGTTCTCCAGTTAAAATACAACCATTTGAAGCTGTGTGTAACAATTTGTTTTTAAATATACTTACACAAAACATACCCTTGTTTAATGGACAAATATATTAACATTCAATATTGTGGTACGTATTCCTCGTGTACTTGCCGTTCTTGAAGTTGAGGTGTGTGTGAGGTGTGTAGTAGTATCGCAGGTTTTAATGGTGGTGGTGTAAAAAAAAACGAGGGGAACAAAAGACGTATTTTATAAACAAAAAGTGGGAGTATCTTCCCCTTATACCCCTTCCCTCACTTTGCACACTGTGTTCTTCTATTCAACTGTACGTCAAGCATACAAGACCTACTAATGTGTTAACTACAGGGGCCATTCACTCATAATTGGGCAGTTACAAAAACGAGGGTTTGTCTTTTAGATACCAAATTCTTGTAAAGTACATTTCAAAAACTTCACCCCTCACCTTATTATTATCAAAATGATACAAGCTCAAGCTTTCATAACTAGTGTAGAATTCACAGCATGTTCACGTTGCATTAAGGTTGACTCGTAACAAAATATCAGGTTGTTATGGCACAAAGACTGACTCGTGACAAGATATCAGAATCATCTGTCACACTTTAAATTCAGCTTATAGTAATTTAAGCAGTCCCTGAAATCCTGCTTATATTTTCCTATGATGGATGCAGCTTATTTTCTGGTGTATCACTAACTCATGGAGTTATCCTACATTATGCATCGGAATCAGCAAAGGTTTTAAGAAATGGCATAAGCAGCCCCAAATATAAGAATCAATGTAAATAATAATAATAAAACGTCTTCAGCAATTGTATCGCTGGACTTATACCCGGTTATCTCCATGATCATTTCAAAGGCCATATCAAGTAACGAATTGATAAAAGTGTTTGCCATTGAATATCGTAGCTGTTTAAAACAATGACGTCAACAGTGGCCATGTTTTAAAATTAACATATCACTTATTACACACATCCTGTACAGGTGTAAACATACTTTACCTTTAGGTCAGTTCCATACACACTGAAACAAAGTGTAATTAAAATTTAACTTAATGAAAACAAAATGGTTTTCATTACTCCATAAATTAATACAATTCGTACTTTAAGAGTACTTTACCACAGTGAGAACATCAGCGCCATCTAAAAACTTGAAGTTTTAATAATCAAACATGTAGTTACAACGAAATCTCAAATCACAATCACAATTAAATATCTTCAGATTTACCATATCAGTCAGTGCTGCCACCTCAACATTTTCATTCATTCATGAAAATACCTTTTCTTCAATTTTTATCATTTTCTTTTCCTACTTTTACCAATTCTTGTTTAAGACCTTCTATCGCGATTTTTTTAGAAACAACACTGAAACTGATGTTATTGTGAAGGGCAGCACTAACCTGCAAAAATAACTTGCACTTTACCTTGAATACATACATGACCAAAGTAAACAAAAAGTTACATCTAGTTAACTTCTTTTTTTTTTAAAGATATTTACGATTCACTATTATGATAGCTAACTCTCCAAACTAAAATCATAAACCAAGTGTACAAAGATACGAGTCGATGATACAACTTTGGACCTTTTCCCTGAGAAATTGCTAATACTTACTTCCCAGCAACTCAAGGACAGGAGTACACTTGCTTCTATTAATAATCATACTACTGTTATAAATCAATGAGTGTAAACTTTCTAACCAACATTATCATATATGTAAAAGCCAATAAGCTAGACTAGTTACTCTTATGATCTGGTGGTAAATTAACCCACTAACTGCTTGACCACCACAACACATCTTAAACTCAGTTATATAAGCAATGAGAGACATGGACAACTCATACTCTCTTTATCAGTTGGATAAAGGATTGGCCTTGTTAGCCAAAGATCTTAGGTTCAAGTCCTGATCCTGGAGTTTCATTGGCCCCTTTAATCAAAGATCATGGGTTCAAACACCAGTCAGTTTTTTTTCACCTATCAATTTCTTTAGTTATAATAATGTTGGTTCATAAGTTTATACTGCTGAGTCTTTTTCATATATTCAAGTTGTACCATTCAATTTTAACCTTCTGTACAATTTTTCAAAGTGTGCAATCTTCAAAAAATCATTACTTTAACTGGAAACTCTACTATTACGACTGAGAAAAACTAATTTACTTTGGCCCTAAATCAGTTTGTGGGCTGCAACTGTAGTAATCACATATTTTATTTAAAAACACTAAATTTGTTATAATTTCAATCTTCAGTACTTCAATAACATAAGTATTTCAAATATTAAAATGAGCCTTCATCATAGGTTTGTAACACTGTTCACAAGTGTTTATAGAATTTCCATAAATCTTCCATGTTACTCAAAATTTACAAGAAAAAATGCACGTCTTGAGAAGAACATTGAAATTAGGGTGATAAAATTTCACCATTCTGAAGTTAACTTACTAAGGTAGTACACGTTAAGCTTACAAATTTATTAAGTTTTGTATATATATACTGTGCAATGATGTTCTACATTTCTATACTGATAAATACAATGTTGTAACGTTAAAGTACCGAAAAGGTTTTTATTCACATCTAATGTTTACTAATTGAATACTTAAACATTTTAACTTCAAAAAATTAGGTATGGCTGAAATACTTAACTACTGTGAATTATTAATCAGAAAATAACTTAAACACTGGAAATTACAATACAGCAATATTTTATACTTAGAAAACACTGATCAATCACACAAACCTTGATTTATATATACATATATGACAAAGCATATCATAAAATAAAGTCTTCAAAACAATTTCTAAAAGTCAGTCATTCAGACATCTATTAATTAATTTCACAAAATTAAATTTTATCATAAGACTTTGTGAGAACTTCAGTACTGATAAAACAATTATGATTTAAGTTATCCAATGTGCACTGAAAGAACACCTTACTGATGTATGTTTTAAAAATTACACATCTATATGCAGCAAAGAAGAGGTGACTGATCACTCATCATGCCAAAAAGAAGTGAAAAACACAATCTTCTATCTTTAGTAGTCGAAAAATTGGAATGATCACAAAATTTCGATTGTAAATATACAAGTATCAACTTTTTACAGTTGTAAGAAATAATTCTGGAACAGTTCAATCCAGAGTTTCAGTGGTATTCCAGGTAAAGTTTTAGTAACCTATAAGTCTAACATTCCTGATGCTAGACAAGTATTTTACGATATATTGTTCCTCAGTAATGATGGAAGTTGGAAAACAATCATTTTATTTCATGTAAGCAGTCACAAAGATGTTTTTCTGTTCTTAATATGCAACAAAAAACACCTCAGTGCTTACTAAACATGTTATTCAGGACCACACACAGTTATGCGTCTTGTATCACAAATCACACGGCTTTGGCAGACTAGAGTGCAAATATAGAAATAAAAGTCACTAAACTACTAACAAAACTTCCTGACTGCTATCTAGTCCTTACATGCAATGTTTTCATATCATACAACTTTTGTAGATAAAAATACTGCTTTTCCTTCAGATACTTAAATTAAAGCAAATTGGACACACACACGATTTTCTTCACCAGCTATTTCCTTCAGTTACATAATGTTGAAATAAACTAACTTCTGTACATTAATGAACTTAAATATTACAGAAGTCTATTTCATACAATACATAAAATTAACTAAAGGAGAGCCTAGATACATAAAAATATTCAAAAAATTATCGTGTCATCAATAGACATTTTTCTAAATGAAAAATTTGAACGTTTTGTAGGGTGAATTAAATATCAGTCAGGTAAGTTTTTGTTGTACAAGTTAAGTGTTCCTCCAGAAAATATGACATCATGACAAGCCTAGTATAAAACTACACAGACAAGCAAGATGTAATAAACATCCACAATGAACTGGTTTTAAAAAAATTATAGTTTTTACAAAACTTGTATTATAAGACAAGAAGTTTGATCAAACAATCATCTTCACATCAAACGAACAACGTATCGTCTATCTCTTCTTACAACTGATAGTGAATAAATCTGAACATATTTCTATTGTTTTTTAACCTTACAGACTTACAAAAAATAAAAGAAATTTTCCAAACAAAAAGATACAAAACAAATAAAATTAACAATAACTATTTATTTTCCAACATTATCTCCCAAATTTTCAGAAAAAATTCTGTATTTCCCAAACTAGCACTCCTTAAATCTGTAATGTGGTTAAAAGGGTGGCATTGAAACTAGACATATTTACTTCATACGATGGTGTCTTCAAGCAAGAACAGTGCATCATGCTGTTAGAATGTTGAATATGTGCTTATAAAAGAATATTTCATCTTATCTATCATCAAATATAACAAGTTACATAATTATCACAAGATAAAACAAGACTAAATGGCATAACCATGCAGCATGGTTTACACATTGACTTTAGCTGAGCTAATAAACCAGTGGTACAATATTTCAATGTTTTAGGAAGATTTTTCAATTTTTCCAGCTTTTTCACCTGACTTTTCCAAGTTCATGTCCACCTTAATCAAAGTTTTAATAAATATTTCTACAAAGTTCTTCAGGCCACCATCATTTGGAAACTTTCTGACATCAGTATTTGGTAAACTTGGATATATTAATTATATAGAATACTATAAGTTTGTCTATATTAATGGGGTCCCAACCATTCTCCAACAGATCAGTTGTTTTCAATCCCCAAATTTTCTGAACCAATTCGTGCAAAATTAACATTTTAAAATAACCCTATATTACATCGTAAAACAATATAGTTCGGTAGCTACATTTTAAAACAAATGTTTTATCAGCTATCTTGTGGACCAGCTAAAATCTTCCTGTGGACTGACACAGGTCCACAGACAGCAGTTGGGAAACACTGGCTTCTATCACACTGTTCCTAAAAAATATGACTGGTCTTCTATGCTTCCCACACTGTTAAAATTTAGTAATTAGTAAATATAACAACTGTTGGTAATAAAGAGATTGCTTTAACTGCAGATAACCACACAAGAAGTATAAGAAAACAAATATCTGAGGACATGACAAAAAAATAATTCCAGCTGTATAGAAAGTATGTATGAATATTTTATTTGCATTTTGTCTCAGGATGAAATTGTTATAATAAACAAAATAAGTTTTATTTCCACAATAACTTGTCTACTACTTCAAAGTAATTTTATTATAATTTTCTTTAAGCTGTCTGTATGCAACGTTTCTATTAGAATGCTATTTTTAAATTAGCTAAATGCTATTACTTTTGAACTATTTTCTCAACAACCTTAAACTATTGGCTTAATATATTATTCGTATTATTGCAGACAATACAACAATGCCCAAGTGATGGAACAATACATTCTATTCTTTATAAGATTGTGTGAAAAGTATATTTAATTACCAATAATCAATAACATGTTTATTTATAAGTAGGTAGCTTGCTCTGTTCAGATGATAGTACTAATTATTCTTTAACCACTCCATATTTTTTGTAGAAAATTATTATTTATAAGCTATTTCCCCCTTGCTCTGACCATAAGTTAACATTAAATATTGTAATATTATTTATAAGCTATTTCCTTGAAACTCAGCTTATTTTTATTTATATGCTAACCTCAACAGCATGGTGCAAACTGACAGTAATAATATCTAGAAAGCAATTACACTAGATTAATTTCCATTTTTTATTAATTAAAATGTGTTGAACTTTGTTAAAAATTGACAGGATATTCACAAATCTCAAATTTATTGCCTTCCATGTAACTTTCTGCACTTCCACAATGTGTAATAAAATGAATGGACTCATTAAGGTAAAGTAATGTCTATCTATGATTGTCTTAAAAACCTGAAACAAGTTATCTATTCATAAATCTTTGAAAATGCAAGGTTTAATATAAACAGTAACGCAAATAACTAGAACACTGAATATTTCACTGCACAAGTTCTTGAAATTTAGTAGTAAGTAAAAAACATTCTAAAAATTTAATAAGATATAAATTTATTAGATCGCAATAGATATGAGAAGATGATTGAATGTCAAACTAATGCCAAAAAATAAAATAAAAGATGGTTTAAATTACAAAAATGTAGGGGGTGGCAAGTCCTTGGCCACTGCCAGTCGCATGCTCCCCTGTAAGTCAGCCAAAGCGATATGATTTGTGGCACTTTCCTAGCAAGCAATTAGGTTTCTGGACCCAAAAAGCACATTAGCTCGATTTTTTATGGTAAACTATTCCAAAAGAGATTACTAGAATGATGACTCCTAGAGCAAAGGTAACTCCTTCTTGGACTCTACTTGGCTTCAAAAAGATTCGACAAGAAATCTCTGTCCACACACTTTCAGTCCATGTGGAATATTCTGTGGAAGTCCAGTCTATAAAGGGAAATAAAGATCTTGATCTCACCTAGACAATTTGTTTTCATAAGTCATTCTCTTAATGTCACCTACAACTTACCTTGAAACATTCAATTACGAAAAGTAGTTCACTTCATACAAAATATGACATATGTACAAAACATTGGTATAACAAACTATACACAATTTTTCAGGATACAAAACTCACTTGTTTTGTTAAAAAAGTCTTATTTAACAGGTACAATGTTTTTGTTCCAATGTTGTAATGTTTATTTAAACAAGCTTAAATACGGAACGTGCTATCTGAAACAAAGCTGTCCATTTGCTATAAAACAATCTATTTTTTTCTCTAGATTTAAACACTAATTATAAGTATGATAGCAGTGTAGAGTATATGAATAAATAAATATATGTATATATACGAAAAAATATACTTTTAAAAAAGAATGTGAAAACAAAAGATTTTTGTCTTAAGTAACTTCTAAGTTTCCCCTTTAACTCATGCACTGCAATTGCATAAATAAACAACTCTAACAGTGCCACATTTATTTAAAAACACATACACTCACACATACGTCTTTGTGTAATTACCTTCATTTTTTGAGATTCTTACCCACATGTATTTCACACATGTTCATAGACTGTAAGATGTACTAACTGACGTGATTTTTTCTAAAATTTTAAATTAATATGAAACATTTGGATTATTTATTTAATTACAAATTTTATTGCATGACTTAATATTACATTTCACATAACTAATACAAAGGTTAGTGTAGCCAATACATGTAATCCCATTTATGCCAGTATTTTTTTTTTGCTTGTTTGTGGATAAATGCAAAGCTAAGCAATGGGATAACTGTGCTGTGCCTACCACAGGTATTAAAAACCAGAATTTTAGCACTAAATGATTTCAGTCCTACTGTTGAGCCACTGGAGAAGATTATGTTTGACAACCGTACTATCTTTATCCCAATGACTAACTAAGAGCTTTGATGGTTGATTAACCAGTCAGCCATGTTGTTACACAATCCTAAGAAGCACTTTACACACAGGTGTTTTATTTTTGTTTTGTTTTTTACAGCAACACTATGGTTGAATAACAATATTTACAAGTAATCTACAGTTATCTATTGTTTATGATGGCAAGGATTCTTCTTGAAGTAAATACATTTAGAGATGACTATTAAAATCCTTTACTTGACACAAAACAAGGTGCAAGATTACTTATACAGATTAAATATTTGAACAAGTTAAATATATTATACTCAAATTATAACTGAACACAGAATATTATGAACAGGAACAACCAAGAACCAGCTTTGAGTCTAAACAATCTGCATTTGATTTTTGTTAAACACAAAGCTACACAATGGGGTATCCATGTTGTGCCCACCACAGGCATCAAAACCCAGTTTTTAGCATTATAAAACCTCCATACTCACTGCTGAGCCACTTGGGGTCTCAATCTCAGAAGATATCAAAGATATCAAAAAAATTTAAATAATATCACTTGCATGCAATGAAACAAGAAATATGAAACATAATTACTTTAACAGTGGTCAGAAAGTCAGAACATAGCTCTCAAAGTAATGTATCAGACAAGTTCCACATTCTTTGTCTTTAAAACTTCTCCCCTAAGTGTATTTCATATATTAAATAGCCTTTGTAGTGGTGCATTTTCTTGTGTGTTTTGTATATACCTTTAGAAAGGGCAAATCACTCACTGTTGCACTTCATGTAAGGTAAAAAAGTGTAAAAACAAACTTTTCTTTAACACACTACACGTAAAACATGTTTAGACATAAGTAAACATTAGGTAAAGTTTTGCATTTCTTATAAAATTTCTCTCTACACTTTTAAGGGAAAAAAACTTTTCAATTTTGTTTTTTAACACCTTGACAGTTAAAACATGTTAATTACATTTTATACTTCACTCCTACATACTCTTATAAACAAAATAAACTAATGAATCTGTTAATTAACTAACATTTTTTCAATGAAATGTGTCACCTCCAAGTACAATTAAAAGCAAAGATTGGGCACGTTTTTCAACTATTTATAATTTTAACATTGAATATTAATAGAAATTACTTTGATTTGCAATGGAACAGTACACACGTACCTTTTAGCTCAAAAGCTGGAGACCGTGCTAATGTAAACCTAGTAGTAGACTGAACACAAACACCTGTGTTGTTTGGATCTGATCCTCTAATCCAATTATACATGTAAATCTATGATGAAAAAAGGTGTCCAAAATCAGTACCCATTCTAAAACAACAAGTCTTTTTGTTATATTGTTCCAGTATCTTCTACTATCAAAGCATTAAAACAGGCTAAATCCTTCATTGTCATTAATTAACATACTTTACAATTCTTTAATATATCAATTGAAATGTTTATATCACTCCAGAAACACATTGCATATCAAGAATTCAGCAAGAATAAACAACCAGAATATTTAAGATCTTTCATGAGTTTGTATTCTAATTTTTGTTTATGGTTTGCTTCTACTGAACAGATACATAACATAACAATGTTTACACACTTTCATGTGTAACTAAAATGTTGTTTTATCAAAACATTCCTTGCTTAAATTAACACACACTAGCACGTTCTTTTCCACACTAGCAATTACATCAAAATTTTAAAGGACATTGCCTTTATCACACCAAAAAGGCTTTTGATAAAACTATAACATCATATATGTGTGTGTGTGTGTGTGTGTAAACAGTTGATTTGGGTTGAGAAAATGTTTACGTAGAGGAACGAACAACATATCGACCTTCATCAGTCATCGTCAGGTTCACAAAGAAAGAAAGAGGTAACTGACCGATCGCTGACATAATTGAAGGAGGTTGTGAAACTGAGTGTAGGAATGTAGAGGGCATGCTTAGATGTTTGATTATATTTGTTAATATAGGTATAAAGGTGTTCCTTTCTATTGGTTTATTTTGGGCTTCGGTTGTTGTATAAGTGAGCTTTCTTTCATTTTGCATTTGTTTGTTTGTATCTTTATTTAGTATTTGAGTGTTTTCTATGGTTTTGTTGTGTTTATTTGACTTGCAGTGTTCGAAAACGTGTAAAGGTGACTTTTTATGTTCTTTGAATCTGGTTTCCATTTTTCTACTTGTTTCTCCAATATAGAAGTCGTGGCAGTTATCACATTGTATTTTATAAATAATGTTGGTGTGGTGTTTGTCAGTGCAGTTTTTACATAGTACAGACCTCAGTTTTGTGCCTGGTTTTTGAATAAATTTGGTATTAACTCGAATGTCATATTTTGTTACTAGTTTTTGCCAAATATTGGTTATTTTTCTGCAGATGTTGGGAATATATGGTATGCAGCAGAATATGGTTTCATGATTTTTTTATTCATGAGACATATTTACTTTTGTTAGTTAATTTTGCTTTTTGTCTAGATGCATGCGTATAATGTTTTCTACGGTTTGTGGAGGAAACTTATTGATGTTGATGAAGTATGGTTTTATTTTGTCTAATTAATCGGTAATTTTATCTGGCGAGCATAGTTTTATGGCTGTGTTTATTTGGTTTCTTAGTATGTTAAGTTTTTGTTTTGTTTCATGTGCTAAGTCCCAAAAAATGTATAGTCCAGTATGGGTGACTTTTCGGTGGATTCCTGTTTTAAATTGTGTATCGGTTCTTGTAATTTTGAGGTTAAGAAATGATATTTGATTGCTTTCTTCCTGTTCACATGTGAAGTTAATGTTGGAATGTATAGAGTTAATGTGATTGAAAAATTAAGTGTGTGTTCTATAGATATGAATCCCACAACCGTGTCATCTACATATCTGTACCAGTATAGTGGTGGATGTAATGCTGTGTTGACTGCTGTGTTTCAACTTGTGTCATAAAAATATTGGCTAGAACTGGTGATATTGAGTTGCCCATGCTTAGGCCATTTGTTTGTATACAGTTTTGGTTGTTGAACATGAAATTTGTCTTCATCGTGGCAAATTCTATAAGGGTTGCTAACTGGTTGCTGGGAATATCTATTGATGGATTAGGGTCTCAGATATAGAGTTCTAAGTCTGTCTTGCAGGCTTTAGCAGTTGGGACTTCTGTAAAGAGGATTATAACATTGAAACTGGCCATTAAGGCTTTATGATTAAGTTGATTAAGAGAAGACTGGAAATTAAGAGATTTTGATGAATGAGCTGGCTGATGTTACATATTTGGAGAATGCCCATGCTACATATTTACCAAGATTGTAATTAAACAATTCATATGTGGACACTTGGTCGTAATAGACAATCTGGTTTATGAGGTTTGGGGTGTGCGTGAGTCAGTCTTACGTATGTAGGAATAGTGTTTTTGAAATTGTGTTGGCTTTTTTAATTTTTAGTAGTATTTTGTTTAGTTGTGTTTCGTGTGTCTTTGTTGGATGTATGTGTATTGGTTTAAATTTGTTTTTGTCTAATAGGATATTCTTCGTGAAGGTCGAAACGTTGTTCTCTCTTCTACATAAAAATTTTCTCAACCCAAAACAGACATTTTTACATATATATTTTTCTCTACAAGTGGGTTTTCTCATCATCACTGATAACATCATATAGAGAATAAAAAAAAACATTACTAAAGATAACAGTTATGTTCCAAATATGATATTTAAAAAGTAAACAGAAAAGTAATTTGATTTGGTCTGATTTGAATTTTGTGCAAAGCTACTCAAGGGTTATCTGCACTAGCTGTTCCTAATTTAGCAGTATAAGACGAGAGAGAAGGCAGCTGGTTATTACCACCCACTACCAACTCATGGGCTTCTCTTTTACCAACAAATAATGGGATTGACCATCACATTACAATGCCCCTACAGTTGAAAGGGTGAGCATGTTTAGTGTGACGAGGATTCGAACCCACAACTCTCTGATAACAAGTAGAGTGCCTTAACCACCTGGCCATGCTGGGCCACAGAAAAGTGAAACAACGCAGAAGAAGCAATATGACTGACATAAAAAACAAGGTTCTAACTTGAAGAAAGTAATAAACTTGCATAACAGAAGATATAACAAAATTTAAAACACAATTACATTGTAGAGAAAGAGTGAATATTTTTTATTTTGAAAATTATAACATAGAAAAGTTGAGAAAAAATTAAGTGTGTGCGTGTGTGTGTTTTTATTACAGCAAAGCCACATCAGGCTATCTGCTGTGTCCACCAAGGGGAGGTCAAACCCTTGATTTTAAGTGTTGTAAATCTGTAAACTTACTACAGTCCTAGCAGGGTTGTGTGTTTGTGGTTTGTGTGTGTGTGTTTTTTTATAGCAAAGCCACGTTAGGCTATCTGCTGAGCCCACCGAGGGGAATCAAACCCGATTTTAGCGTTGTAAATCCGTAGACATACCGCTGTACTAGCAGGGGGCGTCTAGCAGGGGACAGAATTAAAAGAAAAAGAAATAAACATGACGCTTGTTATTACTGAAAAAAAATACTGTTCTCCTGCAAGGGCACTGAAAGACATTTTATAAATAAATAAACAAACAGTATTACTCTAAAAAAACTACCAACATATTTCATGAGTAGTTTGAGCTTTCAACATCAACTGATGTAGATCTATTTTCTTTATACATTACGTGGGAAATATTTATATTTCAGAGAAACACAAATTTGTTTAAATACCAAAGGTTGTGACTAGTGACACCTAAACAACAATACACGTAGCATTACCTAAATAACAACATGCCTAGAGATATCTGATTTTTGTGCATTCATTAATTTCAAGGTATGTGAAACAAACGAGTCATCCAGACATTTTTTTGCCTTCATTATAAATCAACTCCATGTTTTATTCAACATGGACATGGCTTTCTTATTCATCTCAAACCAACAAGAGATTGTTTTGTTGCAAGTGAGGTTTGTAATGAGTCCAAGATACTCTTTAGAAAAATATTATAATAAGTAAGTTATTGCCAGATACACCAACAACATGCAGACTGTTGAAGAGTTATATCTGGAAAACTTTAATGCCACTTTCATTGAAGGCAACATCAGAAACCAAGGTCAGTAGATGATATATATATATATAAAAGAAAAAGAAATCATAATGATGAAACTAGGACTGAAAAAAACAAATAGAAAGAAAAATCACATGCACATGTGAGTGAAAAAAATTTTAGGAGAAGGATTACACACTTCCAAATGAACATTTTTCCAGAAATATAACTGGAAGATTCCAGGAAATTCTCTGTTACCATTTAGAGAGTGAAACTGTAGGAGACATTTTTATACATTAGCAGATTTGATTCTTGTAAAAGTGAGGAGATCTTTCACAATAATATCTACAAGGTTAGAAAAATATACATAGCCTCTAATTGTGTTACATAATTGGAACATTTCACTGGAATGAGGCCTGATGCACTCCATGTACTGTTGAAGAGTTAAGCCTAAAAACTTTCATGCCATTTTTATTGAAGATATAAGGAAAAAACAAGGTAAGTTAGCTGACATAGGTTTAGAAACATCATAAACTAAAAAAGAAAAAAGTAACACATATATGTAAATGTGAATAAAAAAATTTGCATAATTTTTAGTTGTATTGCAAAATTAGAACATGTCATCGGAATGAAGCCCGATGTATTCTATTAACAAAAATAATTGTTAAATGTTTCTATTCAACACGTTTAGCAATCAATGCTTTTTTTCATAAAACTAGGTTTTTTTTAGGTATGGATTCTTTTACCTCTTAAACCACACCAGTCAAAAATGTTCGAAATTACACTGCATTCTTGATTTTAAGCATTACTGACAACTGGTTTGTTTGCTTTAATTTTGCACAAAGCTACACAAGGGTAACCTGCACTAGCAGTCCATAACTTAACAGTAAAAGACAAGAGGAAAGACAGCTAGTCATCACCTCCCACTACCAACCCTTGGACTACTCTTTTACCAAAAAATAGTGGAATTAACCATCACTTTAAAATGCCCCATGGCTGAAAGGGCAAGCACATTTTTAGTAAGTGGAATTTGAACCTGTGACTCTCACATTATAATTTCAACATCCTAGCCACCTGATCATGCCAAGCTGATGACAGCTGGGCATCCATTCATAGTTTTGCACATAAATAGCATTTCTTGCTTGCTGCTATAGGTTTAGCTCAAAGAATGAGTTCTATACTGAACTGAAAGAAACCTTTATACTCGTAGCAAATAAAAAATATATTCTTCTTCTGGTGTGGAATCTACAAGATGTTTGAAAATTATACAATTTAAGGCTCTCTTAATCACTGTTTTTAGGTCTAAAACATTCTTTTCATCCACCAGGTAATGCAAACACACAATTACCTATTACATAATTTCTTTTGAATTTGAAATGAAATTAATAAAGGAAAAAAAAACTTCCTTTTTTATTCAACAACTTTTTCAAACAATGACAATCGTCTTGGAGCAGCAAGACAATTAAAACATGTCATTTAAGTTACTGAAATAATTATTAAAATTGGCAAGATATTGTTCTTACTTTGCCTTTCCCATTATTTATTTATTCTTATAAATCATATTACAATATTATTTTAAAATATCTTTCACTCTCAAAAAATAAAATATGTATAATATTGTACACAAGATAGGAAGTTAAATGAGATATTGTTGCAACTTATGGTTAAAGTAGACAAGCAAAACCATGTGTCAAAACCAAATGTTTAATAATTCTATTTTAACACTACCATACTACTAGGGAGAAAACTTTGTGGTACATCTAATGTTACTGGACAGCAAATAATAACTAACCCAGAACTCACAAGACCAGAATTCATATAAAATTGTGTACAAAATATGGAAATACAAACTCTATGAAAAGTGGATGCCCTAACCAAGTGAGAAACAGACAACTAGAAATAAGAATCACAGTGACTTGCAGGATGTCTGAGTTCTCATGCACTGTTCACATTCTAAGCACATTGTTAACAGATGTTGCTATCACAAGAGAATCTTTTGTAAATTTACAGGAGCTATTGAAACAAAAAACTGTTGTAAGTTTCCAGAAGCTTTTAACAATTTTTTACAGGTTTTCCAGAAAGTAGGTCAGTCCTGGTAAGACAAAAATATCAACAAAGAACATGATGGCATATCTGACCTCATTTGACTCTTCAGCCTTACAATCTTCTTTTGTTCTGTTTTCCAAGACAGTTCCAGTCAGGTGAGCCAGAAGGAGCTTGGTGTACACAATAACAGGACTGATGTGATGAGCTTCAACACGAATGTATAATGAATATGGTTTCTTTGCTAGAAATGAGTAAACAACAAATTTAGGTGTTTTGAAAATATCAAATGTATTTACAACATTATTAAACTGAGGGGAAAGACATGAAAATATAACAGTTTGTGTACTTTATGATAAAATAATTCTTTAATGCTTTTACCAGCTAAACTGAATGGTGAAATATATATTATGCAGTTTGGGATTACAGTATCAGACACAAGCTCACTAGCATGTGCATTTTATCAATAACTTATTGTTTACACTGAAAATTACATACTTAAATCGTATACCTGGCAGCCAGCATAGCTAACTAAATATGCATTCTTATACATCAACTTATAAAGATTAGAATGCAGTGTTTCATCAGTTGGGTACTCTTGCTGTCAATGGTGCTTTTGGCCATAAACCTACAACAAGATGTGTAGCTGATCAATGTGACAGACTTCATCAAAAAATACTGAAAAGTTAAAAAACGATAAAGATAATACTATTCTCTGCACCTTTCATTAATAATTTTTATAAATATTTTTAATTATTCTTTACATTTATTGCAATATTTATTTAACCTTTCACATTTGAATGTTAGCGCAGCATCCGCTAATTCTTTCAACATGGCCTCAAGTCAATTTGACCAATCACGTGACATCTTGGTACTTATTCAAAATCTTTACAGATTTAATACCTCTAGCTTTTAAATATACAGTGGAACCCCTCTAAGTGGCCACCCCTCAGATTCAGTCACCCCCTTGAAAGCGGTCATTCAATCACAGTCCCTTTTTTTGTTTACATAATCCCTAATTATATACAGTGGAACCCCTCTAATCAGGCCAGTTTGTCTCAGTCCTGAAGGTGGCTGCTTTAGAGGGGTTCCACTGTACTTTGTGTACTTTCATGGAATTTGGCAGTGTTTCCATTATTATAAGTCTTTCACATACAAAGAATCATATTTTTAGTGAAGTATTTTAATAAACAAAGATTTGTCCATTATTACATTAAGTATTTGTTTTGAATAGTCCATTTGCAAGACAGTTTTCACATTAAGATTAAAGATACTTTTCCTCATCTCAAAAATATCAAATTTCCTTCATGTAATCCCTAAAATCTCCTAAATACATTTCAGTTGTTTTTTTTTTCAAAACAAAACTTTATATTTTATCTGTTAATTTTTCCATCGTAACACAAAACAGGATTGGTCAATTTAAGTGACCTCACACACACAAAATCTAAATCACCCTTTTTTCTTTCCAAAATGACTTCAAATTTTATCATGAAAACTACATCAGATTATCATGAGTAGCTTCAAATTTGTAACAGCATACATCAATTTATAATTATATTGTTTTATTGCTTTTGGAAACATGTCTAACTACTATCTATCTACTAACTACTATCCATGCCATAAGTTGTAAATGAGTCAGAGCAAATGCAGCTCACATTACACTATTGAATTACATTACCTACATGCTCTTTGTATGAATACCTCATGAAACATTATTACTTATTGTACTTAATATAATCTTAACTAACCTAAAAACATCCCTTTTTACATTTTAGTTACTTGTATAATAATAAAAAAGAATAAACATAAAATAAATTAATCTCCCACTCTTCTGTCTTCTTGCTGTTGATTATACTTAAGCCTACATATTTTCTACTACTTGTAGCATTGCATTAAATAAATTGTATTTAATTAACTAATGTGCCAAAGAATAAACTACTAACATGCAAAAAACAATTTACTCTAACTCTAAAAATTTTTCTGGCTTTCCAACTATGAGACAAGAGCCATTACAAATTCATCCAATCTTGTTGTTAACTTTCCCATGGAGAATGAAGATTGTACTCAAAGTGAAATAAACAATTATATGTTCAGAACACATTATGCAATAAGTTATTTGACAACTGAAAACCTTAACTTTCTATTGATTACAAGTAACATATAAATTAACGTAAAAAATAATTATTAACAAAGCCTGAAGGAGAGGATGTAACATATAGGTGTAGCAGAAGGGGTGTGTTTTTGTTTTTTTATTCAGAGTTCTATATCCAAACAAAATCGAAGGCTATAAGAATTATGGTTTGTCTTTACAATGATGATATTATAGGTAAACGTTTGCATTTAATTTGGTACATTTTGAAGGGATGGCAGATAAAATAAAGATGTCTGCACAAAATGTGTTACTGTGTATCACTAGGGGAAATTCAAGACTCTTAAAAATATTTCTTTATAAGTTTTAAGTTCTTAATTCTGTATAGTGTTAAAGTATGGATTATTAACTAAATGTTATGACATATTCATTGGTATAACATAAACAAAAAGTAATTTATTAAATTTTGAAGGTAAGTCACTAAAACTATCATGCATAGTAAAGGATACCTTGGATGGAAGGTTTAATGTCCATGTATCTATTTACTACCTACAAAAATATACATTTAGTATTAGGAATAAATATGGAATCATACAACATTACAGGTATTACAACCAAAGAGTAACAACAACTTCATTGGTGAATTCATAAATAGTAAAAGACATTATCACAGAATATACAGGAAAAAATGAGTATCATACATAATGCATTAATATCTTTATATTATACAAAACATTTCACCCTGTTTTTATTCTGTCCTATAATTTATTAATGCAAGATAAAGAATACTGTTTGAAGTGTTCTGAATTAATCCCCACAGTTCAGATAAACTGTTTGGTTGCCTTTTGACTCAAGTTTTATACAAACCAACTCAGCCTCAAGAACATTCATATTGAAACTCTGTGCAGGCAAAACCACGGTTGTGACTATTCCATCAGCCTCTTTACTGTCAAGAAACCATTTTACCACATTTTCTGTGTCCTTTGGATAACCTGACATGCTGGAAGATGAACCAATACCTGATGAATCAAGTTCATTAAAGAATAGCATAATGGATCAGAATCAGACTGTACTTGTTATCACAATAAGTCAGACAGTGTCATTTCACATACCCTCTTCAGAGTTGTAACACAATTCACTGAATTACAGCTCCAAAATTATACTTATTCCCCCTATCCCATCTCTACACGTTGCTGTAAATGCCGTATATTAATTACAGTACCTCCTTCCTCTGTGTCTCTCTTCAAACTCAGATTGATTGTTGCTCCATAATTCATTCATCTGTACAAAAACATGCATCTACAGTTTTGTTTACCTCTCTGTTTGTAATCCAATGCCAATTTTAACTTTTCAGTTTGATTACCACTTCTCACTGAAAGTTTTCAAGTAGTTATATGTCCACTACACCATTCTGCAGTAATGTTTATTTTACAGCTCTTGAGGTAACATTCACACCCATATTTAGAGCAAGATCATGGAAAAACTTGTACTAAACCATCATCTGACCCACATAACTTTCATAGTGTATGAATTTTCACCCCATGTCACTTCTGTCCTTAACAGTGTCATTTCACATACCCTCTTCAGAGTCGTACATACAACTACTACTGAAACATAGCATCTTCTTACAATTTTTCATGTGAAATATTCTTGACCAACCCAAATACATAGAAGTTAAGTACTCAGTCATAAATACACTGCCACTCACGAGGCATAATCTGGCTGCCTAAACTTTTATACTGCCATACAATACAATAAGTGTACTCTACTTCAGTTCATTTTAACAGAATACAATAGTGCCATTCCCATGTTTATTTCTAATACTGAACGTATGTTTAAAAATCATACCTAAAATTATTTTAAGCTACATGGAAGGTTTCAAACATTTACTATTTTACTTAATTTGTCTCTGAAATCCTAGTTTTCTAACAAAATTGGCAAATAATTAGTCAGATTTCAACAAGTTACGTTTTGTTTCTTTCAAGCTAATGACTTACCATGTTCATATAGCTCACTTATGGTTCTGAATAATTCACAAGAAACATTTGACAAGTAACACTCCAACAGTCCTTGTACCTACAAAGAAAGAAACTATCTGAAGTTATCTTTAATAGTTTAACTAGTTACACAACTACTTTTAAATCTTCCACATTCCTTTCTATAGTTTCTGAAAAATACCAACAACACAAACTGACAAGTTATTCCCTGTAACTTACACTTTAGTTAATACTTAAATAAAACTAAGATTGTTTTCAACTACATAAAGTTTTCTACCATGAGTTAAAATTCCAGAACTTATGACAGCCAGGTTAGGTGATTTTAAAAAATATTTTGCCATAAAAAAATAAAGATACTAAAATAAAATATTCTTAATACTTTACCCTTTCAATACTAGGGTTTGCCACTGATTTTCTTTATTATGATATACAAGCTTTCTTGATTCCATATGTTTTTAACATTCATTAGTATCTGTATATATAGTTTCAGTTAAATTGCAAAAACTCTAACTGGTACAAATCTATTTCTACAAAAATTATTTAATGTAACATAACAGCACTTAAAAAAATCAAAACAACTTAGTTTAACAGATCTACTTACCAAAGTTCCATTCACCTCCACTTTGGAAGGTTTTCTTCTGTTAATAGCTCATAAACTGTCTCCACAATTACAGAAGCAATTGCAGTTATGTTAGAAGCAAGGATATCTAAAACTGCAGTGTCATTAATGTGTGGTATGAAATCATATATGCTGTTGTAGTACCTAGAGAAATATAACATATATTTAGCATCTAAATTAGAAAACAAAAAGTGCATGTTGTAGTAAAGAAGATGAAACAAAAACATACATAGAAATAATGTACCCTATTATCAAAATACATTCCCTGTATACAATGTACACTGAAACAAGACAGTGGTTTACCATTAAAATACATTCCCTGTATACAATGTACACTGAAACAAGACAGTGGTTTACCATTAAAATACATTCCTTGCAAACAATGTAATTCAAACTTTATTATATACAAATTAATTTCTCAATTTAAAAGGAAATATTAAAGAACACATCTAAATATAGATTTTAGTAAGTAATGTGGTATGTTGAATGTACCACTGTTTAAACTTAGATGCTGTTATATCAAATTACTAAGTCTATAGTTTTGTACAAATTAGGAACTCAAATTACCAGTATTGACAAGCTATAATATAAAATAAGAACCTCATATCTTTTTTATTTCACGAGATATGGCTTATGTACTGAATCAAACATGGTGGTCCCGTTCAACTCTTTCCATTTCTTGAAACAGTCCTTTATATACCCTTACTACAGTACATATGTGAATAACCAATCAACAGCTTAAAATGTCCCCAAAGTGGTTTTCCCATGCCATTTTAATCTTTGAAAAGGCATCCATGTTCTTTCAACCCAAGATTTCAATGAGGTAGGTTGTGTTTTTAGTTTGCTTGAAGTTTCATATTTCATAAAATCTAAATAAATCTTAGTTATTCATTTTAATAAATTACTAAAATTGTATGGTATCAGTGTGGTTATTTAGCTGTGTATATATATATAAACTACAAAAAAAATTTTGATAACCTCCATGCGTGAAATTTTAAAAGAAACAGCAACTTATGTCCCAGCAACAACCGAGTACAAAGGTCGTAGCAAGAAGAAATAATTGTTTGCTTTACTTCTTGATTTATTGTTCTATATTTTAAGAAAAATAAGTTTAAAAAGTTATTTCTAAATAGCAATATTCAATATATTTATCTGTATATTATGTATAATTATAGAAATGTGACTGTATAATACAAAATACTAAACACATTAAAACAGACAAGACAGGAAATATTAAAGGTCACATTTATATTACTGGATATGCAACACGACTACATATGCACCACATCAGTGCAAGTTATTTAATTTTAGCTAAGTATGACTGGAAGGTCAATATAATAAATATTTATGTAAATATACAGTGTTATGAGACTTAAACTACTTAGACTAAACAACTGTATTTTGTCTTATGGTATGTAGTCATTCTACCATGAAAAAAAACAATTAAAATTTATTTCCTAATTTTTTTTATGATAGTTACGAGGTTGGTTAAGGTATACTCCACATAGTTGGAGTACAGATAATAACAGAAAATATAAAATCTTACTAAAAACAAACATTTGAAATGTATTTAAGAGGTTCTAGAGATTATACAAATAATATTTGCGATTTTTGGGAAAAAAGAATAGTTTTTTTAAAATCATAACATGAAATCACTTTGCACTCATAACGAACAACAGTCTATTTTCTCAAACAAATCTTTAATAAAAATATTTATTTAAAAAATCTGATTTTTTTCCATACAAAACACTTGTAATCTTTACTTTTACTTTGAGAAGATACATATGCTGTGCAAAAGTTATAGTGCAAATATTTAGTGTGCAAATGTGTAGACAAACTTGTGTACATTATACTGAACCATTGTGAAAGGTTTATTATTACCAACAAACTTATAATGTTATTCTAAAACCTCATGTCAGAACTTTACTAAAACTTTGGTACACTTCTAATGCATTGTTGTACAAAATGTCAACTAAAGTACATTTACATCTGCCTTTTGTTTAAATCCACTGAAATGTGAGCACACACTCATTTACACAGACAGAACAACTGAGTATGATAATAAATAGCTGTATTGAGCTGTACTGTTGCCACAAAGGGTTGGGTGTTATTATAAGAGATAATGGTGTTGAACTGCACTGTTGCCAGATAAGGTTGGTATTATAAACATATCTGTGTAGAACTTTACTGCTGTCAGAAAGGGTTGGGGAAAGAGAAAAGTACAAGAGCCACGAATAATTGCAGAGATATCAGGGTTAGCTGAGTGCATGCTTATCGCTCAAAAGCTAAGCCTTCTGACGATTCAGATTTCATGAGTATTTATATCAATGAATCAAATGTATTTCAGAAACAAAAATAATGATGGTCCAAGTTCTAGAAGATTTCTAACCATAATTTTAGTTATGATTGATAAAGATTATGACATAGAGTAAAAGAGAAAAACTTTTGTTCCAATGACGAAGTGTGATGATGAGTCTGAGGCAGTGTGTCACAAACATGTTTAAACAGTGTTTTAAATTTGTTTGAAGTCAATGATTTTTTTGGTTTGTTTTGGTGTGTTTTTTTTTGTTTGTTTTTTAATTTTGCGCAAAGTTACACGAGAGCTATCTGCCCTAGCCATCCCTAATTGAGCAGTGTAAGACTAGAGGGAAGGCAGCTAGTCATCACCACCCACTGCCAACTCTTGGGCTATTTTTTTACCAATGAATAGTGGGATTGACTATCACATTATAACACCCCCATGGTTGAAAGAGCGAGCATGTTTGGTGCGACAGAGATTCGAACTCGCAACCTTCAGATTACGAGTCAAATGACTTAACCCCCCCTGCCCATGCTAGGCCTTGTTTTTGTGTGTAACTTTAATATTAAATAATTTATACTAAGACTAAAGTGGGTGCACATACACTTACATTTTCATATTACACACGTTCAAGAACTGTTACACATTTTAATGTTTAATAAAAAAAGTTACAAAACAAAAATAAATTTATAGTTTGTTATTAACATAAGATTTATTACTTATTAGTAAACATATCCTTATGGTTTGTAATAACAACACCAGGGATATCCAAATCTGCACGGAGAAACCTCTGTAAAGAAGCAGGAGGCAATGGTTTATTCCAGGGAGCAAGTGAGAGGTCAGGTCTAGAGGAGGTCTCACTGGCCTTCAACAGTATTTTTGTTAGGTGGTTAATCTAAAAATAAATACCAAAGAAATTCCAATCACATACTTATTTGAATAAAATTGAAGAAAATAAAACTCCAAACACCCTATAGTAGCGAATAATTAGATTGTAAAATGCTGCAATAGGGTATTAAAAAAATCTCTTTTTTGATACAAGGGACTAACTTGTTGCCTCCATAAACTACTATGGAATACTAAAGAGAAAGTACAGTAATAAATCTTTATATTTACATATAAATATACTGTCAGTTTGTTTTTTTTCTATGAAATCCTATGGACTGGAAAGGTGGTTGTGACCAATCAGCATATGTCATGCACTAGTGGCACCATACCAGACCTTAAAAAACTAGACTGGAAATTCAATGTCGCATATTTTATTTTCATATACAATTAAATTATACAGAAGATTCATTTATTAAGTTATACTGATACATGTTTTAATTTGCAAACAATAATTCAAATAATTTACAATAAATTTTAAATCCATACTAACAAACAAATGTTGGGCTGTCTTCAGACAAAGTAAAACAGCCAATAAGTGAAACTTGCATTTGGACAAAGATTAATACTCACACCATCTATATAAAACACAAGAATTTACTCCAGGGCTTAAACCACTTGATCTGAACATTGCCTTATGAACTTCTGTGAAACATCATGTCCAAATCAATAAAAAACGTTTGAACAAAATCTCAAATTTATCAGAGGTGTGGCACTGTTACATCTTTCTTAAGAGTCCAGAGGTTTAGGCTTAGCCATCCCAAGTTCAGAGCACTAACCAGAGAGAGGTAAAGTTGGAAGCACCCAATGTTTGCATGGTTATTCTTGACCAAAAAGCAGAACTGATTGTCATGGTATTAACATAACCACAACTACAAATATAAAACATGTCCAGTAATAACATCATGGCTCAAATGCTTGCACTTTCCAATTCAAAGCACTAGTCATACCAAGAAAAGTATTTTTAACAGACATTTCACAGATGTGCTTTAACTGTTGTTTACCTCTAATGCTGTAAAAAAAACCAAATGCACTATTAAATTTAGAAACAGTACCATATTTACCTGAATGTAATGTGCACTTTTTAACTCCAAACACCTCCCTAAAATTGACTGTGTATTAAGTTTATACACATTCCATTTTGTTAAATACTTTACTATAAAAATCATTACACTATCATTAAGTTTCAAAATGTGAAATTAGTGTGTACTGAAAATGATGCTGTCGCTTTGATTGGATATGCAATTGATGAGATGGATGATGGTGTGCTTTGTGAATCAAGAGGTTCTATGAATCAAATCTGATTAATCCAATGGTATCAATAATTCTAATGATGACAAATATCTATGTGAAGATGAATTATTACCTCTGTGTATTGTATAAACATTTTAGTAAATTTTGTAAAATTGACATTAAAAAAATTTCAATAAAAGATTTCTAAAAATGTTTAACATATCAATAGCTGTTTATCGTATTTAGAAACTATTCAATACATTTTGTATAATGGGTTAAAAAATATATTTTATTCAATTTAACCTTTAAAAATTGGATGTGCATTATACTCCACCAAATATGGTGTGTATACATATAGTAGGGTAAAAAAATATAGAAAGCTTTCACGTTTATAAAAAAATCCCTTGTGTACAGATAAAGATATCTAAACTGATAACTTACTGATTGATTCACCTTTTCCACTTGAGAAGATAATGGATCTGTGTGAATCCACAGATGCAGTTTATCACCACTATGTGGTGCCACTTGAGCCAACTCTAAAAAATGAGAAATGTGGTGCAATTCAATGAGGGCTGGCTGAGAGTTTATATCATCTTTTAAAATGACTGGAAATTGCTTCTTCTGCATATCGTACACTACTCGACTGGATCCAATATAATCGAATGATTCCTATTGATGAATTAAAAGAAAGATGTTTAGTATCATAATTCTTTTAAATTCATTAGTATGTCCAAGTTACATAAAGTAAATTATCTTCAAACAACACTTGATTCAGAAGTAATAATCTCAGAAAAGAGTTAAAGATCAAAAAGTTGAATCTTCACTGTGAACTATTGTGTCTAAAATTAATTTATAAATAAACAAAGTAAACCATAAAGAAACTTAAAATGATGTACATATACTGAAAGAAAGAAAAAATAGTATTACTTTCTAAATGCTGCATGATTCATCTTGGGAAAAAAAAAGATTATTAAATAGAAATACACTGTACAATTTATATCTCCTCAGTGATCACCACAACAGTTTACAAAAAAAACCACTTAAACTATGTTGACTATATGAAAAATAAACGTTTTTCTTTCAACTGTCATAAATAATAATTTGTAAAACATAATGCTGTCAAACAATTCATAAGTTATAAATTATGATGCCATCACAAACAATTCATGTGATACTAAAAATGATGTGTTAATCTTCAGAAACTTTTTTGCTCCCAGAGACTGAAAACTTAGAGAATAAAACTAAATTTTATAATCTTATAATTGATTTTGCATGTGTCTTATCACTCATGCATGAGTAAAATCACACATGGTGAGATCTGACAAGATTACATCAGAATTTTTGAATGTTAGCATAAAGTTTCATACTTAATGTAACAAACATATTTCTAACCACTTTTAATTATTTTTATTTGTATAACCACCTGAATAATGACATTTAATAACAAAGTTAAAATACAGAAGCATTTCCAAGAGAAATCTCAACGTGAATGATTTCTCAACTTTCCAACAAATTTACATATTTTTATGCCAAAAAACTAACTAGAGAGATTGTTCAAATGTTGGAACACTGGAGAGAAAACCTAAATTATGAGTTGTTAAAAGATACCCTCAATGATTCTGCTCACCAATAAAACCTTTCACTCTAATCATTAATCAAGAAATTACATTCTTTCCAGGATAATATTAATAATAAAACATTAATTTTTTCTTTGCATACAATTTCCATTTCAAATTACTACAAAGGCATTATCACAAGTTAGACATTAGTTTCCTACTTTCAAAGTTGACAACACAATTACAAAGTCAAAATTCCTCAAATCTAAATGTTTAAATTATAGTGAAATTAAATTTATAAAAAGAAAAATAAACAATACAATCACTGTGTAAATAGAAATTAGACTTAAATAAAAAAGTGAGAGACATGCAAGCATTAAATTTCTCCACAGACATCACGTTCTAACAAAAGTTAAGGTTGTCTTTAGGATATAAAACAAAATGTAATGAGCTTACAAACAAATGGAAAAGTTCAGAAGTGTAAATTTTGTATTTTAGTACAATGTGCACTTTAGTTTTTGAGAATAGTTATTTTCATGAGATTCTTTCATTTTAGGCAATAAGTATGAGAAAAAAAATTCATCTAAAACAGAGATTGAATTAAAAATACCCCATTAAAATGATGAATAACACATTTTTGGTCAAATTCTTTTCATTCAGTTTTTCTGTTATTTCTTTTCGGAGTGATGCAAGAGCATTTGCAGTTGCCATGAGAGTAACCAATCCGCTAACTGCCGAATCGGCTCCAGGGGCAGCATTGTCAAAAAGAGAAAATGTATCGATCTATGAAGAAAAGAAGATACTTAGAAAAAAAAACCTTTTAATAATCATATCAATAATTTCTTATATTACCATACTAACTGTTCTTTATTTACACTGCAGATACTTTCAAAATAAAGGGTAATAGAAATTCTGTGACACGTACCTTGAATCCAATACCATCTACAAAGTTAACCTTATGCAATCTCCACAACTACTAATAAAGTCCAGCTTTACATGTAACAACAGAAAAAGTTTAAATACCATTACATTATTACATTGAGAAAATCATAAACTATTTATGTCTATGAAGAGTCAGTGAAGTGATGCAAACAGTAATTTATCAGAAAGTAATAAAATGGAGTTCCTAAGACAAAAACAATTTCTAATTTCAGAATATCCAGCAATTCTGAACTCTTATACTTCCTGTAGATATTTTAATCCCTTAAAATGTTTTATATTAAATTATATCTGTTTGAAGTTACAGAAAGTTTCTCCTTTGCCAATTTTTTTGGTTAAGATTACTCAGTTTTATTGTATACTGTTGGCAGTGGTGAAACATTCTGATGACTTGTGTCCTTACTGATGGAATATTACTGTTAAGTGTTTCATGTCAAATCAGTACAAGTAAAATGGTTTATTATTCATTAAAATAAAAATCACATTTTTTCACACAAAACTGATTTTCATTAGGAATACTGTTAACAGTCTGACAAAGACAATGCTGACACTGCAATGAAAGGTCAGGATAAAGGTCAATAAATCTTTTAGTTTTTTGACAAGTCTTTTGTCAATTACAGCCAGAAGTGATTATTAGATAAAATGGCAAAATAAAGTATCAGAAGAAACTTTATGCTTAATTACAAACAAAGATACACAATAATGTTTTTGAAGGCCAAAACTATATACAATTTACTATAATCGCACATGTATTGTAGAAAAAAATGGCCCCTACATACTAAGATGAGAGAAATCTTGATTTCTCTGTAAAACATCTGGGAAAAGTGAACTAGCAGGCTTTTGTGGCCAATACTGATTCAACCTTCCTCCATAAAAAACATTCTTAACAAGTTTAAAATTTTGCTTGTTGAATTTTGCAAAAAGCTAGGTTAGGCCTACTTGTGCTTGCAATTCCTAATTTTGAAGTGATGGACCAGAGGAAGGCAGCTAATTAATGCCATCCACCATTAACTGTTGATTAATATTAATACCACCCACCATTAACTGTTGAACTACTTTTATTTGTTTGTAATTAAGAAAAAAGCAACACAATGGATCAAAACCTGTTTCCTAGTGGTGTGAGTCTGCAGACATACCACTGTGCTACTGGGGTATAGGCTACTTTTGTCAGACTAAATAGTGTATTTTGTTGTCACTCTTATAGGATTCCCACAATACCTTTGTTTTCTGCAGTGGTAGTTCACAAACTATGGAGCTTCGTATCCATAATCTGACACACTAACCACTTTGAAATACCTGGTCTTTCTCCACATGGCACATTGACAGAAAATTTAAAGAAAATCTTATCTGATAGCTTTGACCCCACATCAACAGACATATGTTTTATGTAATGTAATTGCATTTATCATGCATCTGTTGCATTTTCTTCATGTTTCATAATGTTGAAAAGAAGGCAAATTTTAAACTGATAATGGCTGATATAATACCATCATGCTAAACTTTTGTATATTATTTAAATCACACAACAATGTAACTTGTGACACTATATCTTACTCATACAAAATATTCTGAGATAACAAGTCTAAACCTAATAGTGTTAGTTAAACAAAAGAACCTGTATATAAAAATGACTTCCAAAGCTGTAAAACAAGAAGATATACACATGTAGCACAGTTTCATGATAGCATAAAAACTCTGGTTCTATGTTATCCTTAGATCAACTGTGATTTAAATTTTAATAATATAGTTAAGTTTTCATGGCATCACGATCACATACAATACCAGTCATGCAAAATTTTGTTCGGTCTCTCATTAGATCCAAAAGAATTTATCGAAAGTAATAATCAAATATTTAATTTTTGCATTCATACATTGAAAATTTTAACTCCAAATTTTACTTACCCTTGCACCAACCACAATCACTGATCTTTCTGTTAAAGGACTGGATTTATTAGAAGGAAAGAGGGTTGTAACCACATTCCTACCACTGAGTGGATCACAGTAGTTGACTAGATTAATGAAAATTATAATTCTTTTTATCAGCTTCCAACATCAAAATTATTTTATAAACTCTTTCCATATTATTAGAAAAAATTATTTCTGTACAAATATTCAAAGTAACAAACATAATTCAACTTCTAAAACAGATAAAATACTAGCCAAAAGAAAGGAAATGAAATCTATTGCTCAATTTAATTCTACACGATGATATAATTTTGTTAAAAATATTAGAAGCATTAAGTAAGCAGAATGTCTTATTAACACAAAATGCATTTGTTTATTATAGAATAAAATGTTACTGTTCTTTATTTTGTGGAATTTGATATCTCAGATAAACAGCTAATATGAAAATTCCATACCCCTAACAGTAATACATGTATGATAATAATTAATCTTGACAAAGTAATGATACATTTTTGTTTTGAAAACACTATAAGAATTTTTCTTTTATATGTAAACAATGTTTGAAGTGAGTATCAGAATGCCATGCTATAGTCCACCATCTTGGCACATACTTAGATCTCTGCCAGAATGCCATGCTATTGTACACCATCCTGGCACATACTCAGATCTTTGTCTTCCATGCTGCCAATTCATAATAATTTTTTGACAGTTATTAACCACAAAGCTACACAATAGGCCATCTGTGTTATACCTACCTTCCATACCAAAATCTGGATTTTAGCATTATGAGCATTTAGACACCCCACTGAGTAAATGCACAAAAGGGAGCATTTCGTTATTGTTAAATATTCAGAATGCAATTTTTTAGCTCACTTTGTTGTATACAAGTTCAAATTCTTCACATACTGTTGACGTGTTTTAAAAATACATTTAAACATTGTCTTCCACTACTCACTCAGACAGTCAATTTCTCACTCTCTTATTCCACATATGCTGACTTCTCTCCCTTCTACACTAACAATGTTGCATTTACATTTGACAATTTTTCGCAGACACCAACCAGAAGCTAACAACACACACAGTTGCACTGTTGTTAATTACAACTTTACCACCATTACTACAGTAACACTTTTCAAATATTTAATAAAGTTTAATACCAAAACTCAGAATTTAAACTAGCCAACATTTATCCATCTAATATAGTTATTTTCCATGAATTCATTATCTTTTCTTTAACTGTTCTGAGCACTGAAAACATTTACACTTTTTTTTCAGCAGACATATACAGGCAGGTTTTAATGCAATACAATGTTACTTTTTTAAACACATATCATTACAAAACACATTAAATTAAAGAATTACTTGGGTTCAGATTTGCAGCAAGATTACTTCTTCTCATACAAGTTTCTGTGTCTTTTGCAGCCAACATAACACTTTTCATCTCTGCTGCACAAAGAGGCCATTTCTGGTCAGAACCTTTGCTGGGATCATTAAACTTATGGTAACACTATAATAAAAATTAATTATATCATATTAAACACATTATATCCTCATATCATCAATGCACAAGTTGCATTATGGTACACTCATTTAAAACTTCAATTTTACTCTATAAAACAATCATTTTTCAAGCCTTTGTACTTATATAACAAATAGCCACAAAAAAAGTTAAAGTGCATCAGATGTTATTAACACAACATATTTGACTATTAACTTCCAGGAATTATACAAACAGTATAAATCTCACTGCTAAATCTCTGTTAGATATTCCTGTTTGTGGATAACTTGTATACTTTTCAAATCAAACTTATTCAACCTAATAATAAATCAACCAAATGAACTTATAAGTTCTTGTTTCTTCAATTAATGTACTCTTATTGTCTGACTAAAAGTTAAAAGACAAAAGTATGAAGTATCCATATCTGATTAATCTTAGCAATATCTAGCCACATTGTTTACTAACACATAAAAGTGTATTTTGTAATGAATTTTTATTACTTTGACTACCTGTAAGCATTGATTACATCAATTAGTAAGATATAAAATAATCAATTGAAATTATGATTAATTCAATCACTGTCATAAAATAATTACCTACTGCTTCAAAGTATTACCATTTTATTATTCTGACTACCAAATTATTGAAATTATAATTAAATTAATTGATGTCATGAAAGCAATAAACTAATCATAAACAGGATTTGATCACAGAAATTGAAATCTTTGTTCAGCACAAACCTACTTCATGGGCTATCTGTGCTCTGCAAACAGTAAGTATCAAAACCCAATATGTAGCAGCAAAAGGTGTTTCCTTGTTTACTCAGTACATATGAAATTAATCTAAGGTTTTCAAATTTTATGATAATCTCATTAGCATAACTGATTTGTTAAATGTAATCAATTAATGAGCCCAAACGTTAATCAACTTTGAAATTCTCCTAATTGCCCAGCTTTAATCATTTGTTTAAAATATTCTTAGTTCTTTTAAGGACTTAAAAATTATAATTTATCGTGTGAACAAGATGGGATAATAAACTATGTTATCTAATAAAATATAATTCCATAATACATGAGATCAAACTTAAAATGTTGTTCTTAAACAAAGTAAAATAATATTGTAATTACACAAGCTTCATAATTAATGATTAAAATAAGAAGATTCACTCTCTTTACAGTAAAACTTTTAAAATTTAAAATGTTTAAAACTTTGTTTTTGTACTTGTTCAATGTCTGTAACAATGCCAGAGCTTACTCTGATATGTCACTATAAGCCAAACCTTCCTTAAACACTTCATATTAAATGTCATATATATTCTTTAAGATGTTTTTTCAATTATGTTTATTCTTAATGAATTTTGTTAAAAAATTAGCAAATTTTAGAACTGTTTACCATTTATGGATCCATAAATTAATGGTACTTTTTTTACTGATTGTATGCCTTCCCAAAATTCGATATTACCAAGTAGGATCAAGTAATGAATGAATACAAAGGTAAAAATACTGTGAAGGTTCATGCCTACTCAACACAGCTTTACCTAAACATGATTACTTATAAAACCATTTGTTTTTAAAGACTCAAGTTTTTATTTTCATTAAAAATTTATATGCGTGAAAAGTTTTATGAAGAAACAATTTTTTTTGTTTTTATAGAATTTGGCACAAAGCTACTCGAGGACTATCTGCACTAGGTGTCCCTAATTTAGCAGTGTGAGACTAGAAGAAAGGCAGCTAGTCATTACCACCCACAGTCAACACTTGGTTTACTCTTTTACCAACGAATAGTGGGATTGACCATCACATTATAATGCCCCCCACAGCTGAAAGGGCAAGCACGTTTGGTGCGACAGGGATTCGAACCTGTAATCATCAGATTACGAGTCGAACCCCTGACCATGCTGGGACCAAATATTTTATAAATAATTAAACATTGACTATAAATAGCAAAAAGGGCTGGCCATATATTAAACTAACAGTAGAACTGAGTAATTAACAGATAATTAATGGCTGCTAGTTGTAAAAACTGAGGCTTACATGATGTTAAGATTATGATACAGTTTCACAACTAACTTTTGTGGTGCCTGCCTGGAATGGTCTGAAATATTTTATCCTGGATATTATTTGTAAAACAAATACAATTTTTATGTGGCTTAGCCATATTTATTAGCTTCTTGTCACTATTTTATGCCTTTAGAACTCAGGCTAGTGTAAGTATTGTATATATGTTTTGTTTGTTTTAATCTGATACTAAACTAGATTCTTTCACCTTAATCTGACTTCACTCAGTGTAAGAAATACCCAAAACATTAGGTCACACAAATACTAGAAAACAATCAAAGTGATCCAAGATGTCTCTAAATTTCAGGAATAAGGAATAATTATGATTTTACGTTTTATGTAATGCAAAACAAATAATTTTAAATCACATCAGCAACTCTGAAGTTCTCACACTTCATATTACAACATCAAGAAAATATTATCACAAATACCTATATAACTTCTACATAGTATTAAATATAAAAAATTCTACAGTAAATTATATCCATAAAAGAAAATTTCTATAATTATGAACATTTATTTGAAATTTAATTCATGAATTATTTAAAAATGATTACTGAATTTGTCATATATTCAAGTGAAATTTAAAAACAGTGTTAAAAAACCAGTAAACTTAAAAACAAAGTTACAAACCCTATCTCTTATCTTATTAATACTCGTTTCTTCTGTAACGAAAAATATTGGCATTCCCCAGTCTACAAACATCATCCCTAAAGCAGGATTATCTGGATTCCACCTATTCTTCTGGCAATCCCCGTAGGAGTCATTTGTTCTACTGACATACAAACCTGAACAAAGTTTATTAGTATGAATATAAACAATACTAATTTACTACATGTACACATACTTTTGTGAATAAGCTGATATGGACAATGTTTCAAACTATTAAACACAATTTACGAGACAGAATTTCACACATCTATGCACTATTTATAAGGATTTCAAAAGATAAAAGAATCATTTCATTAAAGTAATAATATTTACCATATTTTTTATTATTAATTGATAATAATAGAAATTATCACATGGAACCATGGCATATTGTCATAAACAATCAAGTGTAATTACAAGTTACACAGGAATAGAAAAGATTAGTATGTAACCAACTACACTAGATGCCATCAACCATGTGGAATCTGTTGTTGCTGTTTTTTTGTTTTTCCTATATATACAATTAATACTCTACACCTTGATAAAGTATAGTACAAATAGCAAAGCAAACAATAACTTGTCAACTTTTACTGTAAATGGAGATTCAAAACGAACCTTGCTTCAATATTCAATCTTTTAGTTTTAGAGGCAATGAGTTATCAGAAACACTGGACTATCAGCACTAAGCAAACCACACTATATGGAAAGCACCTTAAATACCAGTACTAAACAAACCACACTAATCAGAAAGCACCTTAAATACCAGTACTAAACAAACCACACTAATCAGAAAGCATCCTAAATACCAGTACTAAACAAACCACACTAATCAGAAAGCATCCTAAATACCAGTACTAAACAAACCACACTAATCAGAAAGCATCCTAAATACCAGTACTAAACAAACCACACTAATCAGAAAGCATCTTAAATACCAGTACTAAACAAACCACACTAATCAGAAAGCATCTTAAATACCAGTACTAAACAAACCACACTAATCAGAAAGCATCTTAAATACCAGTACTAAACAATCCACACTAATCAGAAAGCATACTAAATACCAGTACTAAACAAACCACACTAATCAGAAAGCATCCTAGGTATCAGTACTAAATAATACACACAAAATTAAGGCTTTTCATGAAACAATAAATATGTTTTATGTACATACACATTATACACTAAAATTATGAATATATTGTTCTCATTCAATCATTTTTTACATACACAGTGTTTAACTTCAGTGGATACCAACACTGCATAAACAGTGATGTAAGTAGAAAAGATATTTCATCTATCTATATAATATTTAGCTGCTTCATAATGTTTGCAAGCGATGAGAACATGTCCACTTCATCTGGCCGAGTACCTTAATGTTTTTGAAAAGTAAAGAAATAAATCTACATGTAAACATAACAAATGACAAAGTAGCTCAAATAAGTCCCATTACTAGTATCGCTTCAAACACAAGCTCCAAAACTCTGTATTGATTAGTATCAGCAGAATTTCACCTGACATATTTTCCAAAAATAACTTTTTTTGTTGATTCAAGATGTAAAGGCCTTCTGCATGTCTGCTGATACTTACCAAACTTTTGATTGGGGCAACTTTGGTCTGGAGAAAAGCCTTGTTCTGGTCTGTCTTCACTTTCCTTCAATACTATAACACCTGTTACACGATCCGAATTCTTCAATAGTGTCATATTTCCCCTATAAAATGTAAGACATAACTGCATATAAATATGGGATTAGTACAAGTAATATTCCAGTTTCACGTACAGCATACGTTTGCTATAATATATGATGTTACTAAATGTTCAATCATAGGCATTGCACAGTGTTACTGTGTTAATACAAAATTTGCATTACTGTTAGAGATAACTTAGTTTTTATTATAGTTTTCTAGTGCATGTTCAGTATGAGCTAGGGATTAATTTATTGCTAAGATTAACCCCACTGTTAAGTCATCTGGTGCTTAGTTACAGACAAACAAGTCTCTACATGGGATAAGCAGCCAACACAGCTTAGATGTTTAAGCTGAATCAGATTGTGTCATACATGTTACAATGACACAGGAACAGTTAGGAATCCTGCCAAAGCCACAGTCACGTCCTACACACTTAAATAACAGACATGTTGGTGAAGACAAACCATAGTCCTTAGTGGCTATTTCTATCACTCTGGGTGTAACCTTTGAACAAACAACTTCACAAGTCATATTAACACCATGATAACCAGAGGTACGACAAGAATGAGCTATATGAATGAGCAATTTAAAAAATCACATTAACACACAACAAAAACTACCACAGATATCAATACACTTATGGCTGTACTTGGGAACAGAACAAAAGAAAGTCACCTGCTTATGTTCTACCAAGTACTATCAGCTACATATCGAAATAATACCAAAAAGGATACAGAAAAGCTCTGTAACAGTTGTAAGAGGATGTAACTCAGACACCATCATTAAATCCCTCACAGACCTCAGCAACATCACAGAACATCAACTACACTTAACAGCACCATTCTTCACAGTGAAAAGACCATGCATTCCATCAGTGAGCTACTGCCCTTTTCAATTGGGATATTTTATATCCACAACTCCACCAGATGCCAACCAACCTGGTGAATTGTTTAAAAGGTACCTTAGTTGTCAGTTATAGGTGGGCAGGTGCTACACTACTACCATTGCTATAATTGTCACCAACAGATCTACAATGCAGAATAAACACCTGGCACCACTGGGATTCATCGAAACCAGTCTTAGAAAGATAACACAGCAAAACATTCAAGCATTAGAGGGATGGAGCCTAAAGCTATAAAACAAGCTCTTCTCTGAATTGCCAAAAGCAACAAACTGCAAATGTACAATGCCAACACCATAATATTCGTGACTGACTCAAAGCCAGTATTGTGTAAAATTCAGAGTGGCTGGTCTACAAATTGATTGCAGGAAAACAAAGCAGCTACATAACAAGACTATAATGCAAATGTACTGTACTGTGCAAAAGTGTTAGGACAAGAGAATATTTTGTCATTATTTCCACTTTTTGAGGCTGATTCTTCGTACTATTACAGAATGTAAATTTCAACACTATGGTAATGCTTTACTGATCCCTGTTGCAGCTACATGAGCCAGGGTGAGAATACCTACTTTTAGAATTCCCATATACCATAGGAATTGATCAAGGCCATGTCATAAGGATTCTTCTTGAATGAACATACTAAGCAAATTTAGGGTCTGAAATAACCATCATGGTACCACATGCAAAAAGAAACTAGCAAGAAGTTAGCACATAGTACTTGTATATGCCAAATGAAATCAATTTAATAGCACTTCACAAATAAACTTTGATAAAAGTAGTGTTTAACACTATACATTAAGTTTTGTTGTCATGTTGCAGCTCAAAAACGTGTAGAGAATTACCAGAAGAGCAGAGCTCACATAATAGCTTTACATGATGCTGGTTGACTCTGCAACAAATTGCAGCAGACATTTAAATTTTCAAATAAGAAAGAGAGGCAGAACACCTAAACTTCGTGAAACTGATGATAAGTATCTTCATTTATGCAGCCTTCAGGACAAAAAGACTGCCACTAACCTCAAGCATGAGATAAACAACCATGTATACCATATGACAGAAAAGTGTTCAAATCTACAGTATCAAGAAAGCTCAACAAGAATGGAATAACTGGTCATGAAGCAGTTAAAAAAAAACTTTACTTAAACCTCAAAAAATTGTCAAGAGACTAAAATTTGCTAAAAGGTACAAAAGAAGACTTTTGATGATTGGAAAAAAGTGTTATGGATAGACAAGCCAAAATTTCAGATAGTTTATTCAAAGTATAGGTTGCACACCTGGCAGAAAAAAGGTGAAAGATACTTACTTTGATGCATAACACCTACCATGAAACATGGAGAAGGCAGTGTGATAGTTTGAGAGGTTTTCTGCTGAGGCAACAGGAGATAGTTACAAGACAGATGGAATGATTGACCAGCACAAGTACCATCACATACTGATCCATCATGGTATACCCAACAGTTTGCATATTATTTGTGAAGTATTCTATTGCCAAGAAGATAATGACCTCAAACTTTCATTAAACCTACACAGAAAATACTGAGATTTGATAGATCAAAAGTTTCACAAATCAAACGTTACTTCCAAAGTAACTTTATAGGTGTGTACTAGATAGATTTGGAGTAAAATCCCAAAGGACACTTTGATTAATTACATTGTAACAATGCCTGAAATACCATCTGCAGTTATTAAATCAAAATGGTAGACACACAAGATATTTACTGTTTGCTGAACTCAAGCACTTCCATTGAGTTTCTGTTGTGGTAAGTAATAAAATTTTGATGTTTCACCTGCAATTTACTTTCCACTGTCCTTTCAAAGTAACTTGAAATCTAATTTTTGACTATGTCCTAATACTTTTATACAGTGCTATATGTGCCAAACCATGCAGGGCTAAAGTCAGATAAGGAAGCTGAGAAGCTTGCAAGTTACTCTTATATAAAAATTAGCACTCTACTGACAAAATATCAATCTAATGAGGTGAACTCAGCAACCAAGGAAACTTTTCATTAATATTCATAGGAAATAAGACTGCTGAAAAACTGAGTACCATACACTGTAGCTAACAAAACCAAGACAAGAGGAATGAGCAAGACAGTACAAAATAAAAAAGCCACTGATAATATTACATTCCCTTCTACCTCTTGGACGATCATATGATGAGTAAGCTGCTGTTGCCACAACCTTTAAGATAGTAAATAAATACTCAACCTTATAACATTATAAACACACACATATATTGTTTTTGTACCAAAGTAAAGAGAAATTTAATGTTTTAATTCAAAATAACTAAATTTTCAGAATTTAAATCACACTAAAATGGTTGTTAGTGTTCAGCCTATAATTTTTTTTTCTCTTAAAAGAATCACCAAATCAAAAGCATATTTCATGTTAAGAATTCTCAATATAAATAAATTACAAGAATAATGAATTGTGTTGAGAGAAATTATAACCCAGTCTGTTTTACTAAACAGCCTGTTTTTAATAGCTTAAACCTTAATTTCAAAGTAATCTAAATGCATTCTACCAGCGTGTGGTATTTTGAGATAAACTTGATTTCTGAACAAGTATTAATGTATGTATTAATACATACACAGTTGATTTGTATATTATGTAAACTTGATTTGAGTTTAATCTTGTGTGAAATATAATAAGACTGGTAAACGTTGTAAAAAATGAACACAAACTTTACTTAAACATGCCAAAATAAAAAAGTATAGCATACACACTTGTACAGACAGAATGAAAGTTGATAACTTACAACTTTCACTGTCAGGATTGATCTTCACAGAACTAAAACAGATGATCTCAAAATGAGGTACTTAATAAAAGATCTCCAACCACAAGTGAACTAAGAAAGCACCTTGAATTCAACAGTTAAACTACTCAATCAACAGTATCACCTTGCAGCCCTTGTTCTTTCTCAAAATTTACTGACTGTAACATAGAGACATTACCCTAGCCATCAGTGGATATTACAGTCAGTTACCCTATCAACAAATATATGTTATGTTACTGTAATATTCTCTAAGGCAGAACAGATACTATCTATCAGAGAACAAAAAAAAAGGGCATTTTCAATGGTTTTCTAGACCATATGTTTGTTATAACTGCACAGAAACTAGATAATCCAAGTTTTTAAAAATTGTTATATAACTAAAGGAATATTAAAATAACATTCCTAAAAGAAATGAAAAGCCATCAGTGGATATTACAGTCAGTTACCCTATCAACAAATACATGTTATGTTACTGTAATATTCTCTAAGGCAGAACAGATACTATCTATCAGAGAACAAAAAAAAAGGGCATTTTCAATGGTTTTCTAGACCATATGTTTGTTATAACTGCACAGAAACTAGATAATCCAAGTTTTTAAATTGTTATATAACTAAAGGAATATTAAAATAACATTCTAAAAGAAATGAAAAGCCATCAGTGGATATTACAGTCAGTTACCCTATCAACAAATATATGTTATGTTACTGTAATATTCTCTAAGGCAGAACAGATACTATCTATCAGAGAACAAAAAAAAAGGCATTTTCAATGGTTTTCTAGACCATATGTTTGTTATAACTGCACAGAAACTAGATAATCCAAGTTTTTAAAAATTGTTATATAACTAAAGGAATATTAAAATAACATTCCTAAAAGAAATGAAAATTTCACTGATTTCAAGACTTCCTATCCTTCTATTGTCTTCCAAGTAAACAAACAGTATCTATATAATGCCACAAATAGAAATATGTGCAGGATGACAATTCATGGCCAAGGCTGTTACACAAAACATCATAAGTACGAAAAAAAGAGGAGAAAACATAAGTCCTAAATATCTCTGTATCATTTTGATTAATTAGGAAAAAATAAAAGTAATAATGTACTATTAATTATCCAACCAATTATTTTATAAAGTTCACATATTTCAATGACTTGTTTCTTTAATTTTTCACCATAAATTCATTTTCTTTATGACTTGTACCCTCTCAGCTACTTACAAAACCCAAAACAGAACAACTAAGCAACAATGAGCTAACAAAAAAAACTGGTACATAGGTTTTATTTTATAATACATAAATTAATACAATTTTAATATTATTATTAAGAAGCCTTTGAAATGATTTATTATATAGTTTTAGTTATTGTTTAAAAATAATAACATTACAAGACTTGTACAAGTTTCTAAAATATTATAAACACTCAGCTGAATTTACTATCAATGATTAAAGCTATATTCACATACAAATTACATTGTACATCACAATACTTTGCCAATTACTTCACAATCACTGAATATTTCAGAGTACTTGTCATTAACTTATTATAAATTTACTGTGTATGTATAAACTTACATGTTGAAGAAAGGCTCTATAATAGCAGCAATGTATGGGGGTTTTGATCCTGTGTTAAGGATCCAATGGAGATCTTCAGTGCTTTCTACTAACTGTACGACACCAACATTTCCACCAGAGGTAGCTAATTTTAGAATATATTACAATTCTTGTATTATCGACAAACATACATGTATCTACTAAATGTTCGATTTCACAGTAAGAAGCAAATTCAAATTGAATTTTGAAAATACTGAAAAGAAGAATCATAAAAAAAGAAATGCAATAAGACACTAATTAGTGAGCTGTCTTTCCTAATTTAGAATCCAACTCACTGATTCAAAGTTTATTTATTACTTACCTTCAAAATAAAACTGTTTGTAGAAAACTAAAAGTTTGCATATTTAAAAATTTGGAAATCAATATCTAACTATTCTTATTTTCTTAGACAAAAAGAGTACTTTTCATTCTGTTTGTATGGATAAGCAGATCCAAGTCAGGTCATTAATTTAGGTTCTCTTTCACTCAAAATTCTGTTTGAAAGGTTAAGTACAAGAATAAGCATGCCATTGAACAAATGTCTCTCAGAGTAAAAAGTCTAAGTACCAAAAAGCCAGGCCCTTAGTATTATTGCCTGAATGATGAGTGTCAAAAAATAGCATTAATAGATGAACACTGTATGAATGAGGTGGTTAAAAAGTACTTCCCCCTGCCAGAAAAATAAGTCAATTTTTAACAGATTTTTGAATCTAGGTTTTTATTTACTTGTAATCATTATTTCTAAAACCTATACTCATTATAAGTATGTAACAAGCATTGAGGTTCACAGAAACAAAAACGTAGGTTAACAACAAATGAATGAACAGTTCACTTACTTATGAAAGTTGAGTCCAAGAGAATATTTGTTACACTACTAGAATATCAAATACTCTCAATTTGAAATAAATAAATTTAACCCTTCAGGTTACATCTCTAGGATTTGTTTTCCCAAGTTAGTTCCCTTAATATCCTACTTTATTTTACTCACTCCCATACTGAACCCAGCACATTGATATATTACAAAACATGAATAAAAATTACAACTTACAACTACACCCAAACTGGTGGGTGGCATTCATCCTCCGAAAACAAAACATATCCCCCTGAATATTTTCATAAATTTTTTAGCCTTGTTCTCACTGCTTCAATTCCTACAAAGTGTTAAAAAACAAAAGGTTGAAATTATACATATATTCTTCAAACAACAAAACAAAATATGGCTTAGACAGTTATTTTTGTACATCTCTGTAAACTTAGATTAAGACCTAAAAAAATTCTAATATTATTACTCAGTTGATTTTAGATAAAGTACCCCATTAAATACACATACTGATTGTTGCAAGCATAAAGCTTACAGATCTTTCATATGATTTTATTTATCAATTAAAATATTTAAGTTTAAAAATACTTGTAATTACAAATATTACATTTATATCATTTTGAACACACCGATTATTTTTATACTACCTTGATATTTTTTCAACTAAATAACTGGAATAAAACTTATTATTATTTTTCAAGAAAAGAAT
>NW_027467777.1:13312973-13364253 GCF_004210375.1 Tachypleus tridentatus | reverse complement strand
CATGTAGCTCTATAGAATAAAAAACAACAACATACACTGGTGCAATGTAGTTCTATAAGAAATAAAAACAACATACACTTAGTACATGTAGCTCTATAAGGGAAATAAAAACAACATACACTGCTTTTTTATTAACTACTGTAATGAAATAAATAAACAACATACTGGTAATTTTATATAGCTCTAGAAATAAAAAACAACATACACTGGTACATGTAGTTCTATAAAACAACATACTGCTGATTACATGTAACTCTGAAATAAAATAAAATAACATACACTGGTACATGTAGCTCTATAAGAATAAAAACAACATACACTGGTACATGTGGCTCTATAAGAAATAAAAACAACATACACTGGTACATGTAGTTCTATAAGAAATAAAAAACAACATACACTGGTACATGTAGCTCTATAAAAATAAAATGTTTCTTATACACTGTCAAATCATGGCTCTCAAGAAATAAAACAACATACACTGGTACATGTGTAGCTCTATAAGAAATAAAAAAAAACAACATACACTTGTAGCAACTAATGGTTCTATAAAATAAAAACAAACATACACTTTCAGACAACACATGTAATCTGTGAAATAAATAAAACATACACTGGTACATGTAGCTCTATAAGAAATAAAAACAACACTACACTGGTGCATGTAGTTTCTATAAGAAATAAAAAACAACATACACTGGTTACATGGCTCTATAAAATAAAAAACAACAACATACTATAGTTACATGTAAACTCTATGAAAATAAATAAACAACATACACTGGTGCAGCATGTTGCTCTGTGAAATAAAAAAACAACATACACTGGTACATAATAACTTTATAAAATAAAAAAACAACATACACTGGTTACATATAGCTCTATAAGAGAATAAAATAACAACACACTGGTGCAATGTGAAACTCTATAAAAAGAATAAAAACAACATCTCTGGTACATGTAGCTCTATAAGAATAAAAAATTATACATACATGTAGCTCTATAAGAAATAAAACAACATACACTGGTACATGTAACTCTGTAAGAAATAAAATAAACAACATACACTGGTGCATGTGGTTCTATAAAATAAAAACAACATGCACTGAATTTTGTGTAGCTTTATAAAAAAAATAAAGGAACATACACTGGTACATGTAGTTCTATAAGAAATAAAAACAACATACACTGGTACATGTAGCTCTTTAAAAAAAAGAAATAAAAAACAACATACACTGGCAAATGTAGCTCTCTAAAAAATAAAAACAACATACATGAATTTTTTTATGTAGCTCTATAAGAAATAAAAACAACATACACTTGTACATGTAGTTCTATAAGAAATAAAAAAACAACATACACTGGGTACATGTAACTCTGTGAAATAAATAAACAACATACACTGGTACATGTAGCTCTATAAGAAATAAAAACAACATGCACTGGGACAATAATGGCTTTATAAGAAATAAAACAACATACACTTTTATGTAATATTTCTATAAGAAATAAAAAACAACATACTGCCTAGTTGCATGTAGCTCTATAAGAAATAAAACAACATACACTGGTACATGTAACTCTGTGAAATAAATAAACAACATCACACTGATTTTTATGTTTGCTCTATAAAGAAATAAAACAACATGCACTGGTACATGTAGCTTTATATAAAAATAAAAGCAACATACACTGAATTTTATATAGCTCTATACAGAATAAAAAACAACATACACTGGGTACATGTACTCTATAAAATAAAAAAAACATACACTGGCAAATGTAATCTATAAAAATAAAAATATTATACACTTATATACGTAATAGCTCTATAAGAAATAAAAAACAACATACACTGGTACATGTATAGAAGGGGAGAAAAGTTTTTAAGATGTAAGTATACTTTCCATCTTTTCCTTATATTTTCTCATACACATAAAATAGAATAATTATTGATAAAATATATATGTAAAACTGCTGGTTTGAACTTTTTTCCTCAACCCAAACCAGCCGTTTTACATATATATTTCTAAATGGGTTTTCGTCACCACTGATTAATTGTTGATAAATTGAAAAATAATTTGATAATTATTTGTTTGCCTGTTGGAATAATGTAGATTCTACCACACTTGAAATACATTTTTACAGAATAAAAGTGAAATAATCTTACTGCGTTATGTTACATGGTTTTGTGTAACCATACAATTCTCATAACAAAAAAAATATTATGAACATCATGCTCTTTCACCTGGAGTGAAATCCATGTATTTTCTGTTTTAAAACTTGGGTCAGAATCTAAAACCGAATATGAGTGTAATCTCGTTCATTCTTTAATATAATATTTTTGCTTTAAAATAAACTATCTTTTTATTTGTAAGGTTTAAAACAACATAATTTTAAAATTGTCATTTTTTTTCCCAGCACATTTGCTGTGAACAATATTATACTTCAAAAAACAAAAAGAGGCCCTGCATGACCAGGTGGTTAAGGCACTCAACTCATAATCCGAGGGTCATGTTAGTCCATGTCACAAACATGCTTGCCCTTTCAGCCGTGGGGCATTATAATGTGATGGCCAATCAATTATTCATTGGTGACAGAGTAGCCCAAGAGTTGGCAGTGGGTGGTGAAGACTAGCTACCTTCCTCTAAATTATTGACAACTAGCAGATAGTCCTCATATAGCTTTGTGCGAAATTAAAAACAAACCAAAACTAATTAGATTAATGGAAATGAAAAGTTTAACCTTCTCAAAGCTGCTGAAAATAGTTAACAATTTGTAACTTCTGAAGTTGAACTATAAAGGTTCTTAATAGCATTTCAAAAGTTATTAAAGAATGTTAGAAATTAATTATGGGCATTATTTCAATGGTGAATGAAATTCTTTAATATCTTCAATTAATCTCTTGATTGAAGTCAACTGAACAATGAGAGATGTTATTCAGCTATCTTTTTTTATCTTTTTTTCAGTAAATTCTGGGTCTTATCTTAATAAATCAGAGATTCTGATGAAATATGATTTTTTAGAAAACCGTATGTATGCTCAAAAGATAAATACATTGCTGACCAAAATCTTAAGGTCAATGAATATAAAGAAAAAACATGGAATTTCATTGTCAGACTCAACCAATTATTTGAGTAGAGCTTCAAAAGATGAAAATAAGAAAAGGAAAATAAGAATAAAAAACTATTTTAGCATTTAATAGGAAAATGCGAATACTGTGAAAATAGTCTAAATACTAGCTGGTCAAAGTTTGAGACAATACCAAAAAGAAGTCCTAAACAGGGTAGGAAGCCCAAAAGAGGTCTCAGAAGTGAGTTGCATGGCCGTCATTGCGAATAACTTCAAACATTCACTTTGGCATGGTCAGTATAAGTGTTTGCAGAAGGCTGGCTGGAATGTTATTTGAAGTGGTAAAGATGGCTTCATGAAGATCATGCACTGTTTGAAATTGACGTCCATTTCATAGACTTCCTTGCCATCCACCCCCAATGTTATCAATGGATGGTCCAAAAGAATCACGTTATTTGCCATGAAAAAAGCCCTCTGTCATGCAGGCGTTGTGGATTGCAGTGTTGTCCTGCTGAAATATCCAGTTATTTACAAACAAGCGAGGGCTTTCAGTCAATAAGGATGCTCCCTCCAACATACCAATGTAGCCAGCTGCTGTTTGACACCCCTATATAACCTGAAGCTCCATTGTTCCATGGAAGGAGAAAGCATCCCAGATCATGATAGAACCTCCTCCACTGTGTCGTGTAGAAAATGTCTCTGGTGGGATATCTAATTGTGCCAGTAACGTTACAAGCCATCTGGACCATCTAGGTTAAGTTTTTCTCATCAGAGAACAAAACCTTCATCCACTTTTCTATGTCCCATATTTCGTGCTTCTCAGCAAAATTTAATCGAGCTTTTCGTAGTGTGGAAGGAGGCGAGGCCTTTGAAAACGTTTACGGTTTTAAGCCTTTCTCGTAGATGCCGTCTTCTTGTTCTAAGCTGTATTCTGTGTCCCTAAGGGCCTTAATCTGGTTCGACGATCGACTGATGTCTTGCCGGACAACCCATCGAACCCTCCTGCTCAATGCCGGCGAAATTTTCTTAGGCTGACCACTTGAAATTCTCGTTCTGTATCCCTCAGGGTCTTTTAAGAAATTTGCAACAGCAGTTTTACTACGCCCAATCTCACCAACGATGGCACGTTGAAAGAGACCTTGCTTTCGCAGCTCGACAATTTTGCCACGTTCAAACTCTTTCAACTTTTTCGTCTTTGTCATATTTTTACCCAATGTAACACAGGAGATGTCAGTGGAAGATGTTGACAACGCTAATGCTTGAACACAAATTACTAAATTTCGTTACATGTTTACTGATTAATGCTTCGTTTCATTATAGTCTTAAACTTTTGACCAGCTAATGTTTAGGCTAATTTCAAAAGTTTTTTATTTTTATTTTCCTTTTTCTTATTTTTATCTTTCGAAGCTCTACTCAAATAAGTGGTTTAGTCTAACAATGCAAAATGCATATTTTTCTTTCTGTTCATTTGCCTTAAGATTTTGACCAGCAGTGTATGTTTTAAATATATTCTGTTGTGTGTGCTATAAACCTTAATAATGTATTTACTTTTTAAAATAATGTTTATCTTTATTGGCCGACAGGGGACACTGCATGTATTACAGTGATTTTTTATGCCTAAAATGAAAACGTTCCAGCAATTTGCATATTTGCGAAACTGCAACAGAGTAATATACTTACTAAGTACATAAATAAAATAATAATTTAAAATAGTATTGTTTGAACAGAAAGATTATTTCTTAAACATTATGAATGTATTTGTTGGTAGGTACTTTAAACCTAATTTGTGAACAAGACAATGTCTCTTTGGTACTCTTAGTTTTGCGCATTTCAAAGTTTCAATCCTTTCTTTTCGGACGATAGCAATTAATTTATTTAATTGGGTGTACACTTGTGTCTTCATATTTAAAGTCAAAAAGTCTGTAGAAAAAAATAAATCTGTTCTACTTCAGGATGTACAAAACGCTACACGAAAATAATCCATTATACCCTCAAAGAGGGTTATCAAAATAATGCTCAAGATGATGGATGTTTACACTACATATATCCATTTAATGGTTTATCTTTATTGTAAGATATCAAACCCTTTTTGCTTTAGAAGACCAATGTAAGAATATATGTAGCGCCGTTTTCATTCAACAACAATGTTATTCTTGATGAAGAGAAACTTGAAATAAAAATGTATCTCAGAATGGCTACTATGAATGTTAACAGTTTTATTGATAAGGAAGAACAACGTTTTGACCTTCCTCGGTCATCTTCAGGTTAAGAAAGAGAAAATTTGAATGTATCCGTTGACAGACACGTCATAGCGACGAGAATATAAACGGGTACAGGATTGTAGAGGACGTTGTAGGTGGATGTTAGGTTATGTAGGTTTCTTACATTGGTTTAATTTTAGTTTCAGTTGTTGTGTAAGTAGGCTTCTTTGATTTTGCGTTTGTTTATATTTGTATCCTACCTAATATCTGGATGTTTTTTTTATGGTTATTTTGTGTTTATTTGATTTACAGTGTTCAAAACGTGTGAAGGTGTTTTGTGTTCTTTGAATCTATTTTTCTGCTTGTTTCTCAAATATAGATGTCGTGGCAGTTATTGCATTGTATTTTATAAATTATGTTGTGTCTGTCAGTGTAGTTTTTACATACTATGGACTTTAGTTTTGTACCTGGTGTTTCAATAAATTTGGTGTTTACCGGAATGTTGTGTTTTGTTATAATTTTTTTCCAAATGTTGGTTATTCTTTCGCTGATGTCGGTAACATATGGTATACAGCATAGCATTAATTATGTATTTTAAAATATAAGCAAGCTGTTCACAATATTCTTGTGTCCCAAACTAAATAATTGAATACAAACCGCTACAGTTTATCTGTTGAACACACTCGTAGTGACAACTCAAGAACAATAATTAACGCTCAATTTGAAATGTCATTTATTTGAAGAAAGAAGTAATTTATGTTTTATATGACGCTAGAAATCTGGTTTTTGATACCTATTATGGGCAAAACAAAAGGTATTTCATGTTGTAGCTTTATGTAAGAACAACAAATAAACATAAAATTACAGAAACTCCTGACTACACGTAAATTCGTGTACCTAACTTACTGATCCAGAGTCTTTTGAGGACTAAAATAAAATGTACAATTCAGGTGAAAACAGAAGCTTTTTTAAAAAGTTAAAAAAAAACAAAAAAATAACAGACATTAAAATCCAGAGTGGATAGAGTAAAAACCAAATATACATATATATATATATATATATATACAGTTTAATAACCTTGTTTTATTTGTACGTACTTGATCACTACAAACTTTTATCGAAACATTTTAAATATTTTTTTTAACAATGTGTTGATGGCCCTATTAGTTATTTTATAATGTTCTATTTCTAACTGAATTGAATAATTTCACTAGTAATATAATTACCTATTAGTTTGCATATCTTTCGTATGCACACAGGTGTAAATTCTGTCAGAGATTTTTTTCATTACTAGTGACAGCTAACCCTTGTGTAGCTTTGACACGATTTATATAATAAATAAACACGTTTTACCTAATAACAAGACCTAGTTTCAATTTTTTTTTCAATTGTGTTTTAAAATTTCTATTGTGTTCTACTAAGATACTATTGTATTGCATTCTTCTATGAATTTGTTGTGTTCTACTCTATTTCTGTTTTTTTTTCTATAATATTTTACTGAGTGCTAACATACGTCTGTTATATTTTACAATGCTTCTGTTGCTGCAGATAAAATTTGCACATTATTTCTCTGTGACAGTACTGCAGATAAAAATTACACACTATTTCTCTGTGACAATTCTGCAGATAAAAATTGCACACTATTTCTCTGTGACAGAACTGCAGATAAAACTTGCACACTATGTCTCTGTGACAGTACAACAGATAAAAATTGCACACTATTTCAATGTGATAGTATTACAGTTAGATCTACAGTTCCGTGCATATTTTTCATATAATTTTCACATATTTTAATGCATGTCACTCCACAGTTGTTAAAACCTGTTAGAACTGTTTTAAGTGACGATCAATCCCACTATTCGTTGATAAAAGAGTAGCCCAAGAGTTGGCGGTGGGTGGTGATGACTCTAGTTTTACACTGCAAAATTAGGGACGACTAACGCAGATAGCCCTCGAGTAGCTTTGCGCGAAATTCAAAAACAAATTCATCGCACTGTTTTCGTAATGAAAACTACAAAAAAGTATTAGTCTCTCCAGCCCACAAATGGTGATTTTTACAGCAATACTGTTGTTGTTAGGCCTAAAAACTAACGAGATATTTATGAATAGTTTACTGATATGTTTATCGGTCTGTCTGTTTGGGAATTTCGCACAAAGCTACTCGAGGGCTATTTAGCAGTGTAAGACTAAAGGGAAGGCAGCTAGTCATCACCACTCACCGCCAACTCTTGGGCTACTCTTTTACCAACGAATAGTGGGATTGACCGTCATTTATACACCCCACGGCTGGAAGGGCGAGCATGTTTAGCGCGATGCGGGCGCGAACCCGCGACCCTCGGATTATTAGTCGCACGCCCTTACGCGCTTGGCCATGCCAGGCAGGCCTTCTGATATGTTTAAAACGAAATATTAGTTTTGTTAAGAAAAAGAAAGTATTTTGTTTGTTAGAAATGGAATAGTTACTTAAAATAATATTTCATAGAAAAGTTATAAAAATATTTCGTTTGTTAGGTCTACAAAACGAAAAAACGTAACTGAATAAGAGTAAATCACGGTTATCACCCTAATAACTGTGATAAAAATAATCACTATACTGGTTATTTTCTGGTTTCAGTGTAATCTTCATTATAAATATTACACATTCTGGTTCTGTCAGTTTTCTCCTTTTTAGATATCTTAACACAAAATCGTGGTTATGTGTTGTAGTTTTATTAACTCAGTTAAATATTACTGTTAGCATAAGCTCAACCGCTCATCCAACATCCTCCATGCATCGGAGTTCATTGACTATTCTTTGAATAATTTGTACTTAAACACGTAATATTCCTTCAGATTTTTCTCTTCCCTTCAAAAAAGCTGTAAAAATCTTACTGCATACAAAAGAAATAAACGCAAAAAAGTACTTTTATTGTCATAATTGCTTTAAAAAACACCCTGGCTTTGAACCCATAATTAAATTATTTATAATTTTTTTGAAATGCATAGTTGTTATGTAATATTTTGTTACAAATTCACTTGTACTCACTCACTTCTATTTCTTTATTCAGTAATCAGCATGAACAAATATTTCTGTACAACTATCAATCAGATAATTAGCTATAATAATGCTGTCACACCTAATCGTCTAATAAATACTGACTGAATTAATTTATCTCGGTGTTTCTTAAGTTTATAAAACGTTTAACCTCATTCAGATAAGACATGAATAAATTGTTTATTTGGAAGATTTTACACTCACTTCAATAGCTCTTTGGATTTCATTTCCATGTTGTTCTTTACCGTGTGTGATATCTTTTATATTTACTAAAAACTAAAGTTTTCTTCATATGTCACTCCCATATACTAGTCTACTTGACTGATTACATTACAACAATTTTGATAATTATCAAACAATTTATATTCTCTATATACGATTTTTTTTTTCTCGTAACAATCATCATAACTACATGTGCAAAATGGCTCGATGGGTTGAGAAAATATTTTACATGGAAGAGCGAACAACGTTTCGACCTTCTTCAGTCATTGTCAGGTAACTGACCGGAAGCTGACCACATGTTTGGAAGGGGTTGTGTAACTGAGTGTCGGAATGTAGAGGGCGGTGTTAGATGTTTGAATATATAATTTTATTTATTTTATTATATTAATATAGCTATAAAGGCGTTCCTTTATATTGGTTTATTTTGGGTTTAAGTTGTTGTATAAGTAAGGCTTCTTTAATTTTGCGTTTGTTTATGTTTGATTCTTTATTTAGTATTTGAGTGTTTTCTATGGTTATGTTGTGTTTATTTGACTTGCAGTGTTCCAAAACGTGTGAAGGTGACTTTTATGTCCTTTGAATCTGGTTCCCATTTTTCTACTTGTTTCTCCAATATAGAAGTCGTGGCAGTTATCACATTGTATTTTATAAATAATGTTGGTGTGGTGTTTGTCAGTGTAGTTTTACATAATATAGAACTTAGATTTGTGCTTGGTTTTGAATAAATTTGGTATTAACTAGAATGTCATATTTTGCGACTAGTTTTTGCCAAATGTTGGTTATTTTCTTATGTGTGAAGGTGACTACTTGTGTTCTTTGAATGTGGTTTCCATTTTTCTACTTGTTTCTCCAATATAGAAGTCGTGGGAGTTATCACATTGTATTTTATAAATAATATTGGTGTGGTGTTTGTCATTGTAGTTTTTACATAATATAGAACTTAGATTTGTGCTTGGTTTTTGAATAAATTTGGTATTAACTAGAATGTCATATTTTGCGACTAGTTTTTGCCAAATATTGGTTATTTTCTAGGTTGGTTCTAAGGTCCAACATTAGAAATTAAAACATGTTTAGAATACCTAGCCAGGAGACTTGTGATACTTTCCTTAGAAAACAACGAACAGAAAGACAACTCTGACAATTTTATTGACTTTCAATAGCCAAACTTTCCAAAAAAATTTAAAAATTTATATTTTCCAGAAACACCTAAAAACAACATTTTAAACGAATTTTTCAAATAATTTTCTCACTAAACCATCAACATAATTTCACAACAGAAAGCTAAAAACAATCTTACAAAAAGAGACATTAATTCCATTAAAAACCTAAAACAAGACAAAACATAAAAATTTTAAAAGCAGATAAAGGAAACGTTATAGTCATAATGAACATGAATGAATACATCCAAAAAATAAAGAACATCCTATCGGACACAAACAAATTAAAACCAATACACACAGATCCAACAAAGACACATGAAATGCAACTGAACAAATTACCACTAAAAATGAAAAGCCAACACAGTTTCAAAACTTTATTCCTACCTACGCAAGACCGACTCACGAACACCACAAATATTCGGCATCCCCAAACCTCTTAAATTAGATCATCCAATATGACCAATAACATCCACATATGAATTGTTTAATTACAATCTTGGTAAATACAAAGCATGGGCATTCTCCAAATATGAAACATCAGCCAACTCATTCATCAAAGACTCTTTTAATTTCAAGTCTAATCTTAATCAACTTAATCATAAAGCCTTAATGGCCAGTTTCAATGTTATATCCCTCTTTACAGAAGTCCCAACCACTGAAACCTGTAAGATAGCCTTAGAACTCTGTATCCGAGACTCTAACTCATCAATAGACATTCCCAGCAACCAATTAGCAACCCTCATAGAATTCACCACAATGAAGACAAACTTCATGTTCAACAACCACAACTATATACAAACAAATCGCCTAAGCATGGGCAACCCAGTATCACCAATTCTAGCCAATATTTTTCTGACACAAGTTGAAACACAAGCAATGAACACAGCATTACATCAGCCACTAAACTGGTACAGATATGTAGACGACACGATTGCGAGATTCACATCCACACAACACACGCTTAATTTTTTTTAATCACATTAACTCTATATATCCCAACATTAACTTCATGTGAACAGAAAGAAAGCAATCAAATATCATTTCTTAAACTCAAAATTACAAGAACCGACACGCAATTTAAAACAGAAATCCACCGAAAAATCATCCATACCGGACTATACATACCTTGGGACTCAGCACATGAAACAGAACAAAACTCAACACACTAAGAAACGAAATATGCTCACCAGATAAAATTAATGATGAATTAGAAAAAATAAAACAATACTTCATCAACATCAACAAGTTTCCTCCACAAACCATAGTTAAATATTATACGCACACACCTAGACATGAAGGAAAATCAACCAACAAAAGTAAATATACCTTACAAATAAAAAAATCATGAAACCATATACTGTTGCATACCATATATTTCCGATATAGGCAGAAAAATAACCAACATTTGGCAAAAACTAGTAACAATATATGACATTTCAATTAATACCAAATTTATTCAAAAACCAGGCCAAATGTTCATTAGAATGTCAGTCTTGGTGTCTCATTTATGAGTTGGAAATTCTTTAAAAACAAAAAAAAAACGAAGCTGTTTTAGATCAAACTATTCAAACTGAAATGTCTGTAAAACTGTTAAATATTGTTTATTGTATAAATATTAGATATGTCTCATTACAAGTTAAATTGATAGGTAAGAATAAAAGAAAAATATATGTAAAAAATTAAAATATAATGAAAGATGAAGTAAAATATGATATGATAAACTTTTTACGAGCGCTAACAAATATTCACTAAAAAGGAATCATTTATAGAGATATTTATTCAAGTAATTTATTGTACAATAAAGAATGAAAACATTAATTTTTGAAACTGTACACAGCTAAGACATGATTGACACTTGTGATAGATAATTTATTCCAAAACATATTCTCTTTCTCAGTGATAAGTTTGTAAACATTGAATATAATACGTTTTTAAACTTCATAGATTATTTTAACTGATCTCATGATATTTAACATATTAAAATAAATCTAGTTTTTAATAAGTACTGATGTTTTCCTCGTGAAATATCTTTATTACTTAATTGCTGACCATGTAATTTGTACGTTTTTACATTTTCACGTCTCGATTTAAATCCACATTAATTGTTTGTATTTAAAGTTGAAAGTATATTTTGCTGTAACTTGTGGTCTCCAGTGATGTTTTGTTATTTAGAGTGATGTGATAAACTGTGTAACAGAGTAGTACTACATTTTTACCCTTAGATATACTTTAATTTTCTGTGACATCTCTGAAACCTCTTGGTAATTTTGGTCCACCTCAAAGGAATTCATCTGTGTTTACCGAGAAAGCATCCCCACACTGTGACTTAAATATCATCTACAATAAATGAGCCAAGATGAGTAAAGTTTGAAGGCAACCATATTGGTGACTATATCAGTAATAACACATGAATAGACTTGTGGCTCTATTAGGAAGTCCCAAGTTTGTAACATCTATTTAAGTAGATACATTAGCACAGTCTAGGTTAGATTAAAATATTTAAAAACACTGACATACCTGGAAATTCTTGGAAACCCGAGGTGGTACAGCACTTTACTACAGAATTACAAGGATAAAATCAGGGTTTTCATTGTCATCAGTGAACATGTCAGATAGCTCGATATGGCTTTATTACAAAATAACACACACACACACAATATAATGTTATAATAACACACACAATATAATTTAATGTTATATAATATTATAATAACACACACAATATAATTTCATGTTGTATGATGTTATACTTGCAAAAATATTTATTCCTCGACATATTTTTTCAATAAGTTATTCAACAACATTTTTATTTAAATATTTTGTGTTTGATATAAAGTTATTATACCTGATTTTATTTATAAATTAATTTTAAATATTAAGTACATTATCGGTTGCCATGTGTTATATTCAGTTTTATTTTTCTAGTTATATTTATAACTGATGGTTTATGTGTTATGTATACATAGGAAGTTATATCATATCACTGTACATACCCTAAAATATCAGTTTTCATACTATTTTCAATAAGAATTCTTATTGTTCATTGCAACCTTCAAAGAGTGAAAATGTTTATACTCTCTCCTAGCCTTGAAACTCCCACCTACTTTACGCTTTCAATGTGATTTAGCTGCGTTGTAGCATGTAAATGTCCAAGAACAACTCTTCACTAAAACACACACCACTATCACAGCTAACTTCCTGTTTACTGTAGTACACATTCTTCAATTCTGTATTAGTCAGAAAAGAAGCACCAGAAGTGTGAGGAGAGTATAGTATCTGTCAGAAATATATTTTCACTGTAAGAAAATATTAACTTTGATTCGATATCTTACTGAAACTAATGTAACAACAGGAATGTCACTGGGGATCTCACATTTACTTGGTTTAGGAACCTAGACAAGCAGTCCTCGGAAAGTGTCCAAAGAATCTGGTTGGAATGTTATTTTTGTAAGAGAAATAAGCCAGTGAGAAAACACACTAACCAGGTATATTATTCTTCCATCTTGAAAGTCTAGGTCACTAAATTGTATGTAAAATGAGTATGACATTCTTAACTGTAGATATGCTGTCTGGTTTATCTTATTTACCAATACATCTAGACTGGTCCATCTCTTTTCTGTACCAGACCTCCCAGGAATAAACCAGCTGGAGAAAGTATGATGAGGGTTCCTTAGTCAACTAATATTATTTGGTTGGTCAAATTCCTTTCTAAAACCAATTCTCTCACAAAATAATCAGTAGGATTTTGTAGATTGTGGAATACTCAGCCAGTTATAATCTTCTCTGATATGGAACAAAGGAAAAAGGATATAGGAATGGAAAGTACATGTGCAGCTTGTCCAAAAGCCACATGTAAAGCAAGAGAGTGGCAAAAGTGGGATGATACATTTGCTTTCTAACAGTTAGAGTGGACACCACCTACCAAATTGTTAGCTCTATATAGTTCTGCATTCGAAAGATGCATTTTTAAATGATAGAGATTTACTTTGGTTTTTGACTTATATTTTTAAGCTTATGAACTTACAAGCTTGTATTACTATTTCTGTCTCTATTGTGAGAGAAGAACTACCTCACATAAGTCAAATCTCAACAATGGCTAGGTAAAGTAGTTACATGTTGATGACGTAACAGCTTATTTTCATATATTAGTGATTTTCATCATGCAGCCTACAACTTCACTTCCTATGGTTTTAATCTCTTTCATCTCCCATTTTCAATGGAAAATTTAGCTTGTTTATTTATTTCCATCTACAACTTAAGGCTTTGTCAACTTTGTTTCCTCTTGAGGACAGTAGTATTCAGCCATCCTCTCATTATGTGTACATGATTTCACAGCTGTGTTCCATTCTGTATCTTCTCTCATTATGTGGACATCATTTCACAGCTATATTCCATTCTGTATCTTCTCTCATTATGTGTATATCATTTCACAGCTGTGTTCCATTCTGTATCTTCTCTCATTATGTGGACATCATTTCACAGCTATGTTCCATTCTGTAGAGAATTTCAGTGAACCTACAGAAATCTTTCATTAATTCAATCATACTCAGTAACGTGTGAAAGTAAGTATGAGTCAAAGGTATAGAGACTTCCATCATAGACATGACTCTCAAAATAGAAATAATTTCAGTATAAGACAGATTAGAAGTGGATCAACCTAAAATAAAAGGAAGAAAATTCAGCCCCATTGAGAAATGTTTTGAAAATTTTCCTCAGTGAAAAGGGTATTAAAATTCATATGAAATTCAAGATTCAATTTCATCTAGAGTGAATTTTGAAACTTTAGTTAATTAACAACTATATAATAAAGGAAACACTAACAAACAACATGCAAAACATAAAAGTACAAAAAGGAAGATTTTAACACATCATCAAATGTAAAGGAGAAGATGGAACCCCCCACCCCTTGTATTATCTCCTGCTGGTTAGTCACCACAGATCTGATTTTGGAAAGTTAACATTTTCTTACATAAAAATTTGTTTCAATCAGATACTTACCATTTCAGAGAAAGATTTTATCTTCTGTTAGCATCTTTCTTAAGTATTTGCATGACACTAGCTTTCAGGCAACTCCCACCTAAACTCTCGTTCTGGAAAACAAAGAATTTCCAGTTAACTTCATAACTGACTGATTTATATTATAAGCTCACTGTACACAAGGACGACATTAACCAGTTTCACGTGTAAAAGTTACTTATATTTTACATGCAGACGTATACTATTTATTTTAGTTTTTTCTACTGTTGGGTTATCGATGGATCAATTTTAAGTTTATGGACTTATAACACTAAAATCCAGGGTTCTATTCCCAATGTTGATCAATATTTGAGGCTTCAGCTACTTATGAAGTAGTTTTTATGTCATAAATCACAATCAATTCAAACCAGACCTACATCTCTTCACAGATGCTTATCTTTCTGGTTGTGGTACATCTCTGAATAGCTATCTCACCTCAGACATCTGGAGCAGCATAAGCAATTCCTCCACATCAGTGTGCTCGACCTTTATTCTATCAAACGGAGATGTTTACATTTCACTACCAATGTTAGTGGATGGTTTGATTATTATCCATTCTGACAATTTCATGGTGGTTTTATATATCAATAATAGAGTAAGTACCAGATCTTTAACTCTTTATTTTTTAAACACTCGACCTCATGAACATCTATCCAGTGAATCTGCTTTACAGATTATAATGTATTAAGAGCGATGTACCTCATAGTAGACCATCTGTACCCTGTTCCACCTATTAAATAGCCACTTCACTCACAAGTTTCCTGATGTGTATACTTTGTTTTAGGAACTTACGACTTCTTTTCTCATCAATAATGAAGATTTATGAGTACAGATGGAGCTAGCAAACATGGAATTGACATCACTCTCCTATTGGTAGAGAGGGGCCTTTACTGCACAATAACATCATTATCCAATAATATAATTCATGAGAGAAGAGAGGAGAACAAATGTTGGTGTAGACTATATAAGAAGACTTAGGATATGAACTAAGAACAGTGTTTGTATATAGTGTTAAAAATTGTTGATAATAATTTTATTGAAGAAGGGCTGATTTCTGGATAAGCAAGACTGCTTAGTGTTGTGTTATTATTTGGATTATTTCATGACTTAATGATTGTTAAATTCTTCATAATTATATTGTCAAGTGTTAATCATTTTTACTTCAGTATTGGTAAAGTGAAAAGACAGTGTTTGTTTATGACAACTGTTTCATATGAATCTGGTTTGTTTTCAGTCCTTTTAATGGTGTAATTCAATATTTGAATTTATAGATAAGTAACTTTTCATTATTTGAAATTAAACACTCACTATTCTCTAGTACGTTTCTTACAGTAGTTTTAGCTTTGGTTTGTATTGATATAAAATGGCTTCACTTTCTGTGTACATGTGTGTTTATTTTTTATTTCTCAGGTTTTAAAGATTGTTTATCTTCTGGAACCACAACATGAATTATGCCTGCTGTTTAAAGTATTAATAATTGAATGTTATTAGAATGATGACATATTGTAACTTTCCAAATCACTGAATAAAATTCACAGCAGTATGTGTTCGGACTTACATTGCTAGAAACTGGTTTCGATACCCATGGTAGGAAGAGCAAACATATCTCATTGTTTAGTTTTGTGCCTAACTTTAAACAAACTGAATAAAATTCAACTAAAAGCTTTGTATGAATAACTCCTTCAACAATAGATACATTTATAAAACAACACAGTGATATGGGACTGATAACAGTTTATTATATCTATAAAATTAACAGACCAAAACCATTAGTAATTACATTAAAAACAAAATAAGTACTAACACAGCAGAGATATATATCAAAATGTATTTTTAAAATTATTGGTTTATAAACTGTACATAAACATTATAAAGTTTATAGCCATTATTTCTTTTTATAACTGTACATAAACATTATAAAGTTTATAGCCATTATTTCTTTTTATAACTGTGCATAAACATTATAAAGTTTATAGCCATTATTTCTTTTTATAACTGTACATAAACATTATAAAGTTTATAGCCATTATTTGTTTATATAAATGTACCTAAACATTATAAAGTTTATAGCCATTATTTGTTTATACAAATGTACCTAAACATTATAAAGTTTATAGCCATTATAACCTATGATGTACTCTTAAGACATCTTAAGATGTCTTAATTAAGTAGGGGTACATTGACAGCTGTACATAGTATGTACATCATCTCCTATTAAATTATGGTCAATGTAATAACTATTTCAAATTAGCCCACAAACTATCTCTACATATCTTGTGTCATTTTTGTGATGAGAATACACCTCACTGAGTGTGTAACCATCCAGAACTGATACATCATTCAGTTTACCACATAAAGTCTGGCTCTAACCGTCTGTACATGGACACATTATCCAGTTTCCGCTATGTCTGGTAAACGGATGGCATTGTTAAGACTGGTTCTCTGGTAATAGTTTTAGTTGTGGGTGACCTAAATTGGCAGATACTGGTCATCTGTTTGTGTTTTGAATGAAGCTCTCCAGATGTGTAATATTGGTTTGGATATAGTGCTACATTCATGCTAATGGTACATGTAACCAATTTGTATTAACCTGCTCTGATCAGCCAGTTTTCATTCATCTGATGGTTTTCAAGTGGTAAAACATCAATATTTCTTTACTGAGGTCTGGACATTGTTCAGAAACAATTTGAAATACTTTAAATTCTGTGATTGACTTTAAAAGAGGCAAGTGAGAGAAGCTTATGCAAATCTAGTGGATATAGTGTGAGCTCAGATGATCAGTTTCAGAGCATAAGTCCAATCATCATATATCTGATTTGGATCACAATAAACGTTGATTAAAACATTAGTTTTGTTACCATGGCTGGCTAGCATGTTAGTTTTGTTACCATGTTAAAATTAACTGTTGGTAATGAAATAAGCAACATTTGAACAAAATACTTGTGATATTTTATATTGTCAGATGTGTGTTTTGGATTATTTTGTAAAGATGGTAAAGCCATATCATTCTACATAATGATATAAACAAAGTTATTTCTATTTCGTTAGATCACTGTGTTACCGAGATCAGCAGTGTAAGTAGTGGATCTGATCAAACTTGTCATCAGTGTAAGTACTGGAGATCTCACAAACTTCTCATCAGTGTAAGTACTTAATCTGATCAAACTTGTCATCAGTGTAAGTACTGGAGATCTCACCAAACTTGTCATCAGTGTAAGTACTGGATCTCATCAAACTTGTCATCACTGTAAGTACTTAATCTGATCAAACTTGTCATCAGTGTAAGTACTGGAGATCTCACCAAACTTGTCATCAGTGTAAGTACTTAATCTGATCAAACTTGTCATCAGTGTAAGTACTGGAGATCTCACCAAACTTGTCATCAGTGTAAGTACTGGATCTCATCAAACTTGTCATCAGTGTAAGTACTTAATCTGATCAAACATAATTTTAAATTATGCTTTTTAATTATTTATACGTTGGTTTTTTCTAATGCACAGTAATAGTTAAATATGTCCAGAGTAAGACACAACCCTCAGTGAACATGTAATAAAACTCTACCAGTAAAGAAGCAGCCTTTTCAAATACAATAAATACGACTAAAACAGTGTTTTAAATAAAGCTTTGTGTCTTGCAATTATGTACTGACCCAAATTTCTTTGTTTCTCAGATTTGGTGTAAACACGCGTCGTGTACACATGCAACCCCTCAGAACAACATCACATCTATTATCTAGTTGTAACCACGGAGATCAACTTTCAATGAAAAATAATCAACTTTTAGATAGCGTTTGGTATAGTTGTCTGTTTTGGTTTTATTGCGAAAGAAACAGTTCATTTTGCTATAGACTTGTAAAATAATAATATGAACAAATAGGAAAATTTTGACTTTTTCTAATAAACGTGAAAAATCCCCTTCTGTTGATTATCAATTTTAACTTTGGAAAAGGAAGGCTGTGAAAAAATAAGTCTGTTTTAAAGGTAGCCCAAATGTTCTGTTAAAGAGTTTTGAGGAAATTCCTATTATTTTCATACCACTGGTGAAATAGGCATATACATTCTGTTATTATTGTAGTGCCACTGAAAGATTAGATGTGTGTGTATATATAATACTCTGTCGTAACTGTGGTACCATTGAAGGACTAGGTACACATCACGTTTTTACCACAGTAGTACTGAAGGATTAGGTATATACACTATGTTGTTATTATACTAACACTGAAGGATTAGGTACATGCATTCTGTTGTTATAGTAGTAACACTGAAAGGCTAGTTATACACGTTATATTGTTATTGTAGTAACACTGAAGGACTAAGTATATACGTTATATTGTTATTGTAGCAGCACTGGAGGACTAGGTATAAACATTCTGTTGTTACTGTAGTAATACTGAAGGACTAGGTATATGGTTTTCTCACTTACCCTGTGGTAACGTTCAAGAATCTCAACACCTACTTTACACTGGAGGAATATTGACACAAGAAACCAGAACGAGGAGCATCATGGCAATATTTTATTTAATTTCCTTGTTAACGCTTCTCTTGCCAAAGGGTACGTAACCTAAATATCATAGGGCTATATAGGCCAAACTATAACAAGTCTGAATCTCTGAAAACAAGACTAGATTCAGTGAGATTCTTTATAGTGTGTTTTAACGCGATCCAGAATGACTCTTAACTTTTGGTCTTTTCGTTATTTTACGTCTGCTGCTAGAAATCAGGAGGATCAGTTTTGTAAAATTAGGAAAATATTTTACATAAATAATAAAGGTGATAACGAACGTTATTTAACCTATATCAGGAAGTGATCTTCTAGGCTCGCTAACCCTAATACACGATACATTCCTTTACATCAAAGACATCTTTAGATTTTAGGGACGAATTTCTCAGTTTGCTAGCAGCTGTTATCTCACAAAATTAATAAAAAAACACCTCAGTATGGAGAACACGAAAACATGCTTTGTTTTTGTAAATGTATATATATATATATATATATATATATTTTAGTGTATTATTTTGTACGTGTGTATACATATATATGTGTGTGTGTGTGTGACTGTATTATTTTTATTAAAACTGTTTCATTTCTTTGTTTTAACAGCTTTTGCTTAAAATATAATACTTATGGAGTCCAGAGTCTGCATTCTACATGGATGGCTAAAATCAATGGAGTGTAAAAGTTGTGTTGGATTGTTGATATTATGTTGAAGTGAAGAGACTGTTGTAACGGAAGTCCTTTTCATGTTTAATATGATATACCTATACACTAACAGGAAGGTTCATGTATATAAACACATTAAATAGTTATTTTTTGAATTTTGATATCGTTCCTTTATAACACGTAAACCAGATGGATTATGTTTGTCAGTGCTTATCTATAATAACGTAAACTACGCTTGAAAACAGCACTTACAAAGGTTTATAATAAAACTGTTTTAATAGTATAACTGTTGATGTTTCAACGGATTATTCTGTAACTAAAGTTCTAACAATAGCTAACTTGATTCATTTTAGTCGTTAAGAAAGATGTAACTTTTGACTAAAGTTCTAACAATAGCTAACTTGGTTCCTCCTAGTGGTTAAGACAGACGTAACTTCGAACTAAAGCTGTAACAGTAGTCTACCAGGTTCCTCCTAGTGGTTAAAACAGACGTCTCTCATTGTTAATGCTTTCCTTATCAAGTTCCTTAGGTGTCTACTTGCTTACTAGCCTGGAAAACTCTCATTATTTGCAGTGACTAGTAGAGCACATGCTTCAGATGACACGGTTCCTTAACCTGTGTTGGATATACTCAATTAACTGTTTGTTGCTCTACATCTAGCATGGGCTACAAGAAGAAGGCTTTCTTAAACTTAATCTGATACATCAAGTGAATAGCTAACTTGGTTTCTTCCTAATGGTTAAGAAAGACGTAACTTCTGACTAAAGTTCTAACAACAGCTAACTTAGTTCCTCTAATTGTTAAGACAGACGTAACTTCTAAATAAAGTTCTAACAATAAATTACCTGGTTCCTCCTAGTGGTTAAGATAGATGTAAATTCAAACTGAAGTTGTAAAAGTAGCTTACCTTGTTCCTCTTAGCGGTCAAGACACACGTAACTTCGAACTAAAGCTGTAACAGTAGTCTACACGGTTCCTCCTAGTGGTTAAAACAGACGTCTCTCATTGTTAATGTTTTCCTTATCAAGTTCCTTAGGTGTCTGCTTGCTTACTAGCCTGGAAAACTCTCATTATTTGCAGTGACTAGTAGAGCACATGCTTCAGATGACACGGTTCCTTAACCTGTGTTGGATATACTCAATTAACTGTTTGTTGCTCTACATCTAGCATGGGCTACAAGAAGAAGGCTTTCTTAAACTTAATCTGATACATCAAGTGAATAGCTAACTTGGTTTCTCCTAATGGTTAAGAAAGACGTAACTTCTGACTAAAGTTCTAACAACAGCTAACTTAGTTCCTCCTAATTGTTAAGACAGACGTAACTTCTAAATAAAGTTCTAACAATAGATTACCTGGTTCCTCCTAGTGGTTAAGATAGATGTAAATTCAAACTAAAGTTGTAAAAGTAGCTTACCTTGTTCCTCTTAGCGGTCAAGACACACGTAACTTCGAACTAAAGCTGTAACAGTAGTCTACCAGGTTCCTCCTAGTGGTTAAAACAGACGTCTCTCATTGTTAATGCTTTCCTTATCAAGTTCCTTAGGTGTCTACTTGCTTACTAGCCTGGAAAACTCTCATTATTTGCAGTGACTAGTAGAGCACATGCTTCAGATGACACGGTTCCTTAACCTGTGTTGGATATACTCAATTAACTGTTTGTTGCTCTACATCTAGCATGGGCTACAAGAAGAAGGCTTTCTTAAACTTAATCTGATACATCAAGTGAATAGCTAACTTGGTTTCTCCTAATGGTTAAGAAAGACGTAACTTCTGACTAAAGTTCTAACAACAGCTAACTTAGTTCCTCCTAATTGTTAAGACAGACGTAACTTCTAAATAAAGTTCTAACAATAGATTACCTGGTTCCTCCTAGTGGTTAAGATAGATGTAAATTCAAACTAAAGTTGTAAAAGTAGCTTACCTTGTTCCTCTTAGCGGTCAAGACACACGTAACTTCGAACTAAAGCTGTAACAGTAGACTACCCGGTTCCTCCTAGTGGTTAAAACAGACGTCTCTCATTGTTAATGCTTTCCTTATCAAGTTCCTTAGGTGTCTACTTGCTTACTAGCCTGGAAAACTCTCATTATTTGCAGTGACTAGTAGAGCACATGCTTCAGATGACACGGTTCCTTAACCTGTGTTGGATATACTCAATTAACTGTTTGTTGCTCTACATCTAGCATGGGCTACAAGAAGAAGGCTTTCTTAAACTTAATCTGATACATCAAGTGAATAGCTAACTTGGTTTTCCCTAATGGTTAAGAAAGACGTAACTTCTGACTAAAGTTCTAACAACAGCTAACTTAGTTCCTCCTAATTGTTAAGACAGACGTAACTTCTAAATAAAGTTCTAACAATAGATTACCTGGTTCCTCCTAGTGGTTAAGATAGATGTAAATTCAAACTAAAGTTGTAAAAGTAGCTTACCTTGTTCCTCTTAGCGGTCAAGACAGACGTAACTTCGAACTAAAGCTGTAACAGTAGTCTACCAGGTTCCTCCTAGTGGTTAAAACAGACGTCTCTCATTGTTAATGCTTTCCTTATCAAGTTACTTAGGTGTCTGCTTGCTTACTAGCCTGGAAAACTCTCATTATTTGCAGTTACTAGTAGAGCACATGCTTCAGATGACACGGTTCCTTAACCTGTGTTGGATATACTCAATTAACTGTTTGTTGCTCTACATCTAGCATGGGCTACAAGAAGAAGGCTTTCTTAAACTTAATCTGATACATCAAGTGAATAGCTAACTTGGTTTCTCCTAATGGTTAAGAAAGACGTAACTTCTGACTAAAGTTCTAACAACAGCTAACTTAGTTCCTCCTAATTGTTAAGACAGACGTAACTTCTAAATAAAGTTCTAACAATAAATTACCTGGTTCCTCCTAGTGGTTAAGATAGATGTAAATTCAAACTGAAGTTGTAAAAGTAGCTTACCTTGTTCCTCTTAGCGGTCAAGACACACGTAACTTCGAACTAAAGCTGTAACAGTAGTCTACGCGGTTCCTCCTAGTGGTTAAAACAGACGTCTCTCATTGTTAATGTTTTCCTTATCAAGTTCCTTAGGTGTCTGCTTGCTTACTAGCCTGGAAAACTCTCATTATTTGCAGTGACTAGTAGAGCACATGCTTCAGATGACACGGTTCCTTAACCTGTGTTGGATATACTCAATTAACTGTTTGTTGCTCTACATCTAGCATGGGCTACAAGAAGAAGGCTTTCTTAAACTTAATCTGATACATCAAGTGAATAGCTAACTTGGTTTCTCCTAATGGTTAAGAAAGACGTAACTTCTGACTAAAGTTCTAACAACAGCTAACTTAGTTCCTCCTAATTGTTAAGACAGACGTAACTTCTAAATAAAGTTCTAACAATAGATTACCTGGTTCCTCCTAGTGGTTAAGATAGATGTAAATTCAAACTAAAGTTGTAAAAGTAGCTTACCTTGTTCCTCTTAGCGGTCAAGACACACGTAACTTCGAACTAAAGCTGTAACAGTAGACTACCCGGTTCCTCCTAGTGGTTAAAACAGACGTCTCTCATTGTTAATGCTTTCCCTTATCAAGTTCCTTAGGTGTCTACTTGCTTACTAGCCTGGAAAACTCTCATTATTTGCAGTGACTAGTAGAGCACATGCTTCAGATGACACGGTTCCTTAACCTGTGTTGGATATACTCAATTAACTGTTTGTTGCTCTACATCTAGCATGGGCTACAAGAAGAAGGCTTTCTTAAACTTAATCTGATACATCAAGTGAATAGCTAACTTGGTTTCCCCTAATGGTTAAGAAAGACGTAACTTCTGACTAAAGTTCTAACAACAGCTAACTTAGTTCCTCCTAATTGTTAAGACAGACGTAACTTCTAAATAAAGTTCTAACAATAGATTACCTGGTTCCTCCTAGTGGTTAAGATAGATGTAAATTCAAACTAAAGTTGTAAAAGTAGCTTACCTTGTTCCTCTTAGCGGTCAAGACAGACGTAACTTCGAACTAAAGCTGTAACAGTAGTCTACCAGGTTCCTCCTAGTGGTTAAAACAGACGTCTCTCATTGTTAATGCTTTCCTTATCAAGTTCCTTAGGTGTCTACTTGCTTACTAGCCTGGAAAACTCTCATTATTTGCAGTGACTAGTAGAGCACATGCTTCAGATGACACGGTTCCTTAACCTGTGTTGGATATACTCAATTAACTGTTTGTTGCTCTACATCTAGCATGGGCTACAAGAAGAAGGCTTTCTTAAACTTAATCTGATACATCAAGTGAATAGCTAACTTGGTTTCTCCTAATGGTTAAGAAAGACGTAACTTCTGACTAAAGTTCTAACAACAGCTAACTTAGTTCCTCCTAATTGTTAAGACAGACGTAACTTCTAAATAAAGTTCTAACAATAAATTACCTGGTTCCTCCTAGTGGTTAAGATAGATGTAAATTCAAACTGAAGTTGTAAAAGTAGCTTACCTTGTTCCTCTTAGCGGTCAAGACACACGTAACTTCGAACTAAAGCTGTAACAGTAGTCTACGCGGTTCCTCCTAGTGGTTAAAACAGACGTCTCTCATTGTTAATGTTTTCCTTATCAAGTTCCTTAGGTGTCTGCTTGCTTACTAGCCTGGAAAACTCTCATTATTTGCAGTGACTAGTAGAGCACATGCTTCAGATGACACGGTTCCTTAACCTGTGTTGGATATACTCAATTAACTGTTTGTTGCTCTACATCTAGCATGGGCTACAAGAAGAAGGCTTTCTTAAACTTCTTAAAATAAACGACTTTGTAGTTTTAATTATTTAAAATGTTTGTACTGATTGCACTAACAGTATATCCTTATGTTAAAAATCACGTGTATTTATTATCATTTTACATGTATTTTAGTAGTAATAAAGTGTTGTGTTTATCGTATTTCCCTTTTTTTAATATTATGCAGCTGAGGTAACACAACACTAATCACAAGTAGGTCTTACCAATGTGGATGTTACAGACTTTAGTATTGTAGATATCGTGGTCTGTCTTCGTACATCTGTGCAAAATCCAATAAAACTTAACCTTACCGGATTCACTCTGATATTGTAAACTATGGAACAGCTGCGTAGATCCTGGGGTGGATGGAGGGTATACATCTCCCCTTCATTTTAGTTGAGGGGTATATTGCATACAATCATCACCCCCCTACAGTTTGGTTTGTTGAATTGTTTTATTCTGTCACAGGCCTACAAATTGTGTGTTTGTTCTTGTGATTCTCGTGTTTTTACCAATCGAATTACATAATTAGGCCTAGACGTAGGCTTTTTCAGTAGCCGAAATGTACATCTTCAACATAGGCGTGCTTCTAAGCGATAGTTCGTAAGTATCAGTCAGTAGGCCTAAGTATACATGCAAGTATCGTGGCAACAAGATTTTGTTTGTTTGTTTGTTTTTGGAATTTCGCACAAAGCTACTCGAGGGCTATCTGTGCTAGCCGTCCCTAATTTTGCAGTGTAAGACTAGAGGGAAGGCAGCTAGTCATCACCACCCACCGCCAACTCTTGGGCTACTCTTTTACCAACGAATAGTGGGATTGACCGTCACATTATACACCCCCACGGCTGGGAGGGTAGCATGTTTAACGCGACGCGGGCGCGAACCCGCGACCCTCGGATTACGAGTCGCACGCCTTACGCTAGGCCATGCCGGGCCAGGCAACAAGATTACTCTGTGACTACATGTTTACAGCTTTCAGGTTAACGTAATCAGAGATTACCAATTTGTAAATTGAAGAATCCACGTAAGTGGTTGAAAAAATTATACCCCACCCCATTGGGTGTAAAATATCTACGCCCCTGCTATAAAGAATAAAAAAATTAACTCAATTCCTTTCCTATTTGGTCAGTATATATTCGTTTGTTAATTAATGTAATTTTCTTTCGTAGTTAAAAGAAGCCAAAATTATTCAAAATTACAGAATACAATATTTTGAGAGAAGTGTAGTATTTATTTATATTTCTGTATTATAAAAATGACATTCCAGGAAAATGCAATACTATGTCTAGCTAACTTTTCAAGAAAGTGCGGTATTTTGTTTATCTACCTTTTGTGTTATAAAACAGAACATTCCAAGAAAGTGCAGTATTTTGTCAATCTACCTTTTCTATTATAAAAACAGTACATATTAAAAAATTGCAGTGGATTGTCTATTTACCTTTACTCCCAGTGTCTCAGCGGTATGTTTGCTGACTTACAACGCTAAAAACCGGGTTTCGATAATGATAATATAAAATGCCTATATAAAATCTGTTGTGGAATACGAATGTCCAGTAACATACAACATGCCTCACATCTTTGTAAAACTTGGCTTGAGGTTGTTGTTGTTATTAAATACAAAGCTACACGAGGGGTTATCTGTGCTTTGCCCACTATAGTTTCTGCCATTGTAAGTTCGCAGACATTGCGCTGTGCCACTTGAGTCTACCCAACTAAAAGCAGTACGAATTGCCTACCGAATTCACGTCTATACAATCGGCTCTTACTTATAGAAAACAAGAAATTCAACGTCATTATACTAAAATAAGACCAAAACCCGAAATAACCTATTCAATGTTGCACAAACACCCGCCGCCTCATGGACCAAGTTTTTTCCTCCCTTAAATCACATTAGTCACAAAACAAGCACTCACTAAAACAACCAACTTGAGAGTTTTACCTTGTGGCTCTACCTCCCTCTTTTATCAGTTTAATGGCCATAAGAAACAATGGACCAAATATATTCATTAATAATCATGTGTATCTTGTTTATATTATTCAATGTGAGGTTATGTTCTCTATTTTACCAATATATTCAATGTTTAGTAATTTTATAATTTATGTTTTGTATCTATGAACTCTATAAACAAAATATGTTGTAAATTTCTGTTAAGTATAAAGTTAATTACCATGCATATAATTGTATGTAAAATTGTAATATGTAACTGACCTTTGTGATGCAATAAACTCAAGTTCTGGCTTTGTGTCTTCTTTGGGACGTGATGCGCTGGTCTACATGAGACGGGTCTCTGCTGTTTGGATCTGCTGCTCGTGATCGGTTTATCGATTTCAGGCAGAAAGTTTTAAAACACCCCTTGTCAAATCACCATCAAGAAGACAACTCTCCTCCTTTATAGTTTTTCTTCACGCCTGAACCACGACAAATCAACTTATCAGAGAAACAACCATAAACCCATCAAAATTACTGAAAGCCAGAAAAGGGGGCGAATACAAAATCATTCATTTTGAGAACCTCCCGGTTTTCTGACAAACCTAAAATAACTATCAAGTCTTTTAACTTAGCTTGAAAGAATAAAATAAAAACTGAAGGCCAAACTGGTAGCTACACTGACAGTATTGATAAGAATGTACATTAAATATTCAGTTAAATAAGCTACGCATTGATGTTTTGTTGTTGTTGTTTTATTCATCATAATACTCTAAACTGAACAGAAACTGGTTAACCAGTGAATGGATATTTGCTGTAAAATTCTTATCAACGCTTTAAGTGTAGCTAACACTTTAGTCGCCAATTTTGATTTCATTTTATCACATCCAAGGTGTTTTTGACAAGAAACTAATACAAAGAAACGATGAAAACCTTTGAAGTAAAATTCATATAAACCAGAAGAACTCTTAAACAACCCTAAAACCTCCTTTCTTAAAACTAAAGCCAATCTCTACAACAAAACTATTTTACTTATATCACAATCTCTTAAATAACTAGGACCAAGTAGTAATCAGTTAATGATAGTTTACTTTGATGTTGAGTTCAAATTTAACTGTATTTTGTATCATTATCAATATACCATAAATTTCGTTTCTAAACTATTAAAACCAAAGATACAGTAATTGTCATTTGATATTTTGCCACGTGCTCTACAGTGATTGCGAGTATTTCACAAGTCAATGGTTAAAGTAAATCACGGTTATCACCCTAATAACTGTGATAAAAATAATCACTATACTGGTTATTTTCTGGTTTCAGTGTAATCTTCATTATAAATATTACACATTCTGGTTCTGTCAGTTTTCTCCTTTTTAGATATCTTAACACAAAATCGTGGTTATGTGTTGTAGTTTTCTTAACTCAGCTAAATATTACTGTTAGCATAAGCTTAACCGCTCATCCAACATCCTCCATGCATCGGAGTTCATTGACTATTCTTTGAATAATTTGTACTTAAACACGTAATATTCCTTCAGATTTTTCTCTTCCCTTCAAAGAAGCTGTAAAAATCTTACTGCATACAAAAGAAATAAACGCAAAAAAAGTACTTTTATTGTCATAATTACTTTAAAAAAACACCCTGGCTTTGAACCCATAATTAAATTATTTATAATTTTTTTGAAATGCATAGTTGTTATGTAATATTTTGTTACAAATTCACTTGTACTCACTCACTTCTATTTCTTTATTCAGTAATCAGCATGAACAAATATTTCTGTACAACTATCAATCAGATAATTAGCTGTAATAATGCTGTCACACCTAATCGTCTAATAAATACTGACTGAATTAATTTATCTCGGTGTTTCTTAAGTTTATAAAACGTTTAACCTCATTCAGATAAGACATGAATAAATTGTTTATTTGGAAGATTTTACACTCACTTCAATAGCTCTTTGGATTTCATTTCCATGTTGTTCTTTACAGTGTGTGATATCTTTGATGTTTACTAAACACTAAATTTTTCTTAACATGTTATTCCCATATACTAGTCTACTTGACTGATTACAAAAATTTTGATAATTATCAAAGAATTTATATTCTCTATATACGAATTTTTTTTTTTCTCGTAACAATCATCATAACTACATGTGCAAAATGGCTCGATTGGGTTGAGAAAATATTTTACATGGAAGAGCGAAAACGTTTCGACCTTCTTCGGTCATCGTCAGGTTCACAAAGAAAGAGGTAACTGACCGGAAGCTGACCACATGTTTGGAAGGGTTGTGTAACTGAATGTCGGAATGTAGAGGGCGGTGTTAGATGTTTGAATATATAATTTTATTTATTTTATTATATTAATATAGCTATAAAGGCGTTCCTTTATATTGGTTTATTTTGGGTTTAAATTGTTGTATAAGTAAGGCTTCTTTAATTTTGCGTTTGTTTATGTTTGTTTCTTTATTTAGTATTTGAGTGTTTTCTATGGTTATGTTGTGTTTATTTGACTTGCAGTGTTCGAAAACGTGTGAAGGTGACTTTTGTCCTTTGAATCTGGTTCCCATTTTCTACTTGTTTCTCCAATATAGACGTCGTGGCAGTTATCACATTGTATTTTATAAATAATGTTGGTGTGGTGTTTGTCAGTGTAGTTTTTACATAGTATAGATCTCAGTTTTGTGCCTGGTTTTTGAATAAATTTGGTATCAACTGGAATGTCATATTTCGTTGATAGTTTTTGCCAAATGTTGGTTATTTTTCTGCTAATGTCAGGAATATATGGTATGCAGCAGTATATGGTTTCGTGATTTTTTGATTCGTGATATATATTTACTTTTGTTGGTTGATTTTGCTTTCTGTCTCGGTGTGTGCGTGTAATGTTTTCTACGGCTTGTGGAGGAAACTTATTGATGTTGATGAAGTATTGTTTTATTTTGTCTAATTCATAGTTAATTTTATCTGGTGAGCATAGTTTTATGGCTGTGTTTATTTGGTTTCTTAGTATGTTGAGTTTTGTTTTTGTTTCATGTGCTGAGTCCCAAAGGACTCAACTTCGCAATAGCACCTAGGTACATTTCAACTATAGAAATCAAAACATGTTTAGAAAATCTTGCCAGGAGACTTGTGATACTTTCTACAGAAAACAAAAACAAGGAAACAACCAACAGATAGAAGACAACTTAGATAATTTTATTGACATCCAAGAGCCAAACTTCCCAGGTAAAATTAAAAATTTATATTTTCCAGAAACACCAAAAAACAACATCTTAAACGATTTTTTCAAAGAATTGTCTCACAAAACCATCAACCATCAAGAAACCAAATAGACACAGCCATAAAACTATGCTCACCAGATAAAATTAACTATGAATTAGACAAAATGAAACAATACTTCATCAACATCAATAAGTTTCCTCCACAAACCGTAGAAAACATTATACGCACACACCTAGACAGAAAGCAAAATCAACAAAAGTAAATATATCTCACGAATCAAAAAATCACTGAACCATATACTCCTGCATACCATATATTCCTGACATCAGCAGAAAAATAACCAACATTTGGCAAAAACTAGTAACGAAATATGACATTCCAGTTAATACCAAATTTATTCAAAAACCAGGCACAAAACTGAGGTCTATACCATGTAAAAACTACACTGACAAACACCACACCAACATTATTTATAAAATACAATGTGATAACTGCCACGACGTTTATATTGGAGAAACAAGTAGAAAATGGGAACCAGATTCAAAGGACATAAAAGTCACCTTCACACGTTTTCGAACACTGCAAGTCAAATAAACACAACATAACCATAGAAAACACTCAAATACTAAATAAAAAAACAAACATAAACAAACGCAAAATTAAAGAAGCCTTACTTATACAACAACTTAAACCCAAAATAAACCAATATAAAGGAATGCCTTTATAGCTATATTAATATAATAAAATAAATAAAATTATATATTCAAACATCTAACACCGACCTCTACATTCCGACACTCAGTTGCACAACCCCTTCCAAACATGTGGTCAGCTTCCGGTCAGTTACCTCTTTCTTTGTGAACCTGACGATGATCGAAGAAGGTCGAAACGTTGTTCGCTCTTTCATGTAAAATAATTTCTCAACCCAAACGAGCCGTTTTTTGCATAAAAATTTCTCTACACGTGGGTGTTTATCGACATCACTAATCATTTCCGTATTAAATTAAAAAAAAAATATTTTAACCTTAATTACTACGTAAAATGAGATATATGGGACAGCTATCATGTATTTTTTTATTATAAATCGGAGTGTAGTCATTATTATTACTTTAATCAGTTTCTCTAAGATACTGATCATCACCTTTTCAGGTAAGTATCTCACGATATCTATTATTCCAATTTTAGTCACACGCATCAAAACAATTAATATGAATAATGAAGTTAAACATATTAATACGGCTATCATGACAATGTTCGTCAAACATCTGCTGAGAACCATCAGGATTATATTAAGGAAACAACTTAGGATAACCACTATAAAGACATTATTTGAATGTTTTAGTGCATTTATCATGGCTGAGGTAATTAAACAGATTAGGAGAACCACCACAACTACGTTAATCAGGTATCTTGCGATATTCATCATGGATACGTAATGTAGTCGTCGTAGGTCAGCTACCTCAACTATAATCAGATATATCAAGATATCCGTACAGATTTCTTTAGACATATATTTTAAAGCATCTTTCATATCTTCCATGGTTTTACATTTACTGGAAGCCATCATTACTTTAATTAAATAGCATATAGAAGCCATTATTGATGTTACGATTAAACCCCTAAAGAAAGTCAAGATTATGATATCCCTCCAACAGCATATTAGAAGCAACACAAATACATGAGTTAAACACTCCAAAATAGACATCATTATAATGTCAACTCAAATCTTCCAAAGAGCCTTTGTAATTATGTTAGTTAAATTAATATTGTGAAATATACGCCGCAGTTGTTTTTTTCACAGAGACTTCGATACTTAGTGTAGTGATAGTTTGGTTCCTAAGATACGGTGTATATTGTTGAGTATTTCTAAAGTAGCTTACTATATTGTTGGAAAGGACACAAAAGCTGATGAAGTAATAATATTTCATATTTATCATTATATTAATGGTTTATTCTTATATTTGAGCCTTTCTTTACAGTAGTTTTTCTAACACGTGTGTATCAAATGTTATTTTGTACATTTCGTTGCATTTGTTATTATTTAAATCTGTTCATTCTAAATTTCCGATTGAACAAAAATTCTCTCAACGCTCAGGTTGCTTTTTGTCGTTTAAATGCTATCAAATATATATATATATATATTTTTAGATGTTAACGCTCATCATCAAATCTGTTTTGAGATGCAGGGTGAGAGTGGTCGCTCTTATAAATTTGTGAGTTTATTAATCTTGATATTAAAATTCGAAGTCATTTGGGTTAAATAACAACTAGATATAGTCTGATTTGTAAATAAAAGAAAGATGGTCACAATTTAAACTTAAAATTTAAAATGTGTTGATTTTACAACAAGGTTTAATTTTTAAATAGGCTTAACATTGTAACGGTACTTTAGGCTTTGTTAAAGATAAGCTTGTGATAAATCGTGGAACAGGATAAATATATTTTTATATTAAGTAAATATAATCTAAAATATAGTTTACTAAAACTGTTTTTCTCTTCGTATTTTATTATTACAGCAAAATTAGTGAACTCAAGTAACTGTAACGAGCCTATTATAAAAGTTTTAATATCTTTTGGTGTTTTAAGAATTAACTTTATTACTTCAAGTAAGATCGCTAGTTTAGATCCAGCCTATAAAAATAGGTAGATTATAAATCAGACTACAATATTTTGTTATTAACCTCACGTATGTTGACAGTTATACTAATTTATAAAGTTCTGTATAGCTAAACTTCATTATGTTATTGTGAAGAAGGAGTAGAGATAAAAAAAATAATGTAATTGGTTCTTAAATGTTAAGCTCAGTAGTAGCTGTTAGCAAAAGATTATGCTAATTAGTATTGATAACTGTAAGGCTGCAAGTATCAATACAACGGTTAAGACTTGGAGACAAGCGTTCAAAGAGTTTGTCAGATGTAACGAGCACAATGACGGGATTTCATTTGGGAGCTTTGGACTGGCAGGTATTTTGAAGGAAGCTAGTAATGAAGATGTGCAATTTATGTGTAGAATTTGTAAATTGGAGATTATCCTCATTAAAGAAGAGGCAGGTAAAGTGTAGACTGTGGAGAATGACAGTAAGATTTCAGGAGGAGCTTAAACATTTACATGGAAAAGATATATCAACTAACATTGACAATCAGGAAGGCAGAAAGAACACTATTTGACTTAAAAGTTAGGAAATTGATCATAATAATTCTGTTCTGTTGAAGAATAAATTCCAGTGTTTTACTTCTGCAGTTGAGGAACTGTTGGATGGAAGGAAAGCCAAAGATTGAATTGCAGTGTTCCAAAACGTGTGAAGGTGACTGTTTGTGTTCTTTGAATGTGGTTTCCATTTTTCTACTTGTTTCTCCAATATAGAAGTCGTGGGAGTTATCACATTGTATTTTATAAATAATATTGGTGTGGTGTTTGTCATTGTAGTTTTTACATAATATAGAACTTAGATTTGTGCTTGGTTTTTGAATAAATTTGGTATTAACTAGAATGTCATATTTTGCGACTAGTTTTTGCCAAATATTGGTTACTTTCTAGGTTGGTTCTAAGGTCCAACATTAGAAATTAAAACATGTTTAGAAGAACTAGCCAGGAGACTTGTGATACTTTCCTCAGAAAACAACCAACAGAAAGACAACTCTGACAATTTTATTGACTTTCGACAGCCAAACTTCCCAAAAAAATTAAAAATTTATATTTTCCAAAAACACCTAAAAACAACATTTTAAACGATTTTTTCAAATAATTTTCTCACTAAACCGTCAACATAATTTCACAACAGAAAGCTAAAAACAATCTTACAAAAAGAGACATTAATTCCATTAAAACCTAAAACAAGACAAAAACATAAAAATTTTAAAAGCAGATAAAGGAAACGTTATAGTCATAATGAACATGAATGAATACATCCAAAAATAAAGAACATCCTATCGGAGAAAAAAACAAATTAAAACCAATACACACAAATCCAACAAAGACACATGAAATGCAACTGAACAAATTACTACTAAAAATGAAAAAGCCAACACAGTTTCAAAAACTTTATTCCTACCTACGCAAGACCGACTCACACACACCACAAATAATCGGCATCCCCAAACCTCTTAAACCAGATCATCCAATATGACCAATAACATCCACATATGAATTGTTTAATTACAATCTTGGTAAATACAAAGCATGGGCATTCTCCAAATATGTAACATCAGCCAACTCATTCATCAAAGACTCTTTTAATTTCAAGTCTAATCTTAATCAACTTAATCATAAAGCCTTAATGGCCAGTTTCAATGTTATATCCCTCTTTACAGAAGTCCCAACCACTGAAACCTGTAAGATAGCTTTAGAACTCTGTATTCGAGACTCTAACTCATCAATAGACATTCCCAGCAACCCTCATAGAATTCACAACAATGAAGACAAACTTCATGTTCAACAACCACAACTATATACAAACAAATTGCCTAAGCATGGGCAACCCAGTATCACCAATTCTAGCCAATATTTTTCTGACACAAGTTGAAACACAAGCAATGAACACAGCATTACATCAGCCACTAAACTGGTACAGATATGTAGACGACACGATTGCGAGATTCACATCCACACAACACACGCTTAATTTTTTTTAATCACATTAACTCTATATATCCCAACATTAACTTCACATGTGAACAGAAAGAAAGCAATCAAATATCATTTCTTAACTCAAAATTACAAGAACCGACACGCAATTTAAAACAGAAATCCACCTAAAAATCATCCATACCGGACTATACATACCTTGGGACACAGCACATGAAACAGAACAAAAACTCAACACACTAAGAAACGAAATATGCTCACCAGATTAAATTAATGATGAATTAGACAAAATAAAACAATACTTCATCAACATCAACAAGTTTCCTCCACAAACCATAGTTAAATATAATACGCACACACCTAGACATAAAGGAAAATCAACCAACAAAAGTAAATATACCTTACAAATAAAAAAATCATGAAACCATATACTGTTGCATACCATATATTTCCGATATAGGCAGAAAAATAACCAACATTTGGCAAAAACTAGTAACAATATATGACATTTCAATTAATACCAAATTTATTCAAAAACCAGGCCAAATGTTTATTAGAATTTCAGTCTTGGTGTCTCATTTATGAGTTGGAAATTCTTTAAAAAAACAAACAAAAAAAACGAAGCTGTTTTAGTAAACTTTTCTGTACAATAAATTGTTTATTGTATAAAAACATTAATTTTGAAACTGTACACAGCTAAGACATGATTGACACTTGTGATAGATAATTTATTCCAAAACATATTCTCTTTTGTACTCAGTGATAAGTTTGTAAACATTGAATATAATACGTTTTTAAACTTCATAGATTATTTTAACTGATCTCATGATATTTAACATATATTAAAATAAATCTAGTTTTTTTTAATAAGTACTGATGTTTTCCTCGTGAAATATCTTTATTACTTAATTGCTAACCATGTAATTTGTACATGTTTTTACATTTTCACCTCTCGATTTAAGTCCACATTAATTGTTCGTATTTAAAGTTCAAAGTATATTTTGCTGTAACTTGTGTTCTCCAGTGATGTTTTGTTACTTAGAGTGATGTGGTAAACTGTGTAACTGAGTAGTACTACATTTTTACCCTTAGATATACTTTAATTTTCTGTGACATCTCTGAAACCTCTTGGTAATTTTGGTCCATCTCAAAGGAATTCATCTGTGTTTACCAAGAAAGCATCCCCACACTGTGAGTTAAATATCATCTACAATAAATGAGCCAAGATGAGTAAAGTTTGAAGGCAACCATATTGGTGACTATATCAGTAGTAACACATGAATAGACTTGTGGCTCTATTAGGAAGTCCCAAGTTTGTAACATCTATTTAAGTAGATACGTTAGCACAGTCTAGGTTAGATTAAAATATTTAAAAACACTGACATACCTGGAAATTCTTCGAAACCCGAGGTGGTACAGCACTTTACTACATAATTACAAGGATAAAATCAGGGTTTTCATTGTCATCAGTGAACATGTCAGATAGCTCGATATGGCTTTATTACAAAATAACACACACAAGATAATTTAATGTTATATAATGTTATAATAACACACACACAATATAATTTCATGTTGTACGATGTTATACTTGCAAAAATATTTATTCCTCGACATATTTTTTCAATAAGTTATTCAACAACAATTTTATTTAAATATTTTGTGTTTGATATAAAGTTATTATACCTGATTTTATTTATAAATTAATTTTAAATATTAAGTACATTATCGGTTGCCATGTGTTATATTCAGTTTTATTTTTCTAGTTATATTTATAACTGATGGTTTATGTGTTATGTATACATAGGAAGTTATATCATATCACTGTACATACCCTAAAATATCAGTTTTCATACTATTTTCAATAAGAATTCTTATTGTTCATTGCAACCTTCAAAGAGTGAAAATGTTTATACTCTCTCCTAGCCTTGAAACTCCCACCTACTTTACGTTTCAATGTGATTTAGCTGCGTTGTAGCATGTAAATGTCCAAGAACAACTCTTCACTAAAACACACACCACTATCACAGCTAACTTCCTGTTTACTGTAGTACACATTCTTCAATTCTGTATTAGTCAGAAAAGAAGCACCAGAAGTGTGAGGAGAGTATAGTATCTGTCAGAAATATATTTTCACTGTAAGAAAATATTAACTTTGATTCGATATCTTACTGAAACTAATGTAACAACAGGAATGTCACTGGGGATCTCACATTTACTTGGTTTAGGAACCTAGACAAGCAGTCCTCGGAAAGTGTCCAAAGAATCTGGTTGGAATGTTATTTTTGTAAGAGGAATAAGCCAGTGAGAAAACACACTAACCAGGTATATTATTCTTCCATCTTGAAAGTCTAGGTCACTAAATTGTATGTAAAATGAGTATGACATTCTTAACTGTAGATATGCTGTCTGGTTTATCTTATTTACCAATACATCTAGACTGATCCATCTCTTTTCTGTACCAGACCTCCCAGGAATAAACCAGCTGGAGAATGTATGATGAGGGTTCCTTAGTCAACTAATATTATTTGGTTGGTCAAATTCCTTTCTAAAACCAATTCTCTCACAAAATAATCAGTAGGATTTTGTAGATTGTGGAATACTCAGCCAGTTATAATCTTCTCTGATATGGAACAAAGGATATAGGAATGGAAAGTACATGTGCAGCTTGTCCAAAAGCCACATGTAAAGCAAGAGAGTGGCAAAAGTGGGATGATACATTTGCTTTCTAACAGTTAGAGTGGACACCACCTACCAAATTGTTAGCTCCCTATATAGTTCTGCATTCGAAAGATGCATTTTTAAATGATAGAGATTTACTTTGGTTTTTGACTTATATTTTTAAGCTTATGAACTTACAAGCTTGTATTACTATTTCTGTCTCTATTGTGAGAGAAGAACTACCTCACATAAGTCAAATCTCAACAATGGCTAGGTAAAGTAGTTACATGTTGATGACGTAACAGCTTATTTTCATATATTAGTGATTTTCATTATGCAGCCTACAACTTCACTTCCTCTTTCATCTCCCATTTTCAATGGGAAATTTAGCTTGTTTATTTATTTCCATCTACAACTTAAGGCTTTGTCAACTTCGTTTCCTCTTGAGGACAGTATTCAGCCATCCTCTCATTATGTGTATATCATTTCACAGCTGTGTTCCATTCTGTATCTTCTCTCATTATGTGGACATCATTTCACAGCTATGTTCCATTCTGTATCTTCTCTCATTATGTGGACATCATTTCTCAGTTATGTTCCAGTTTGTATCTTCTCTCATTATGTGTACATCATTTCACAGCTGTGTTCCATTCTGTATCTTCTCTCATTATGTACATCATTTCACAGCTGTGTTCCATTCTGTATCTTCTCTCATTATGTGGACATCATTTCACAGCTATGTTCCAGTTTGTATCTTCTCTCATTATGTGGACATCATTTCACAGCTATGTATCTTCTCTCATTATGTGGACATCATTTCTCAGTTATGTTCCAGTTTGTATCTTCTCTCATTATGTGTACATCATTTCACAGCTGTGTTCCATTCTGTATCTTTACTTTTATCTCATGACACTTCTTAATTCATTTTTCATCACCAGTGATGTTTTGTTTAAACTTTTTTCTGTTTATTATGGTGTTGTTTATTAAACCCTAAACTGATGTTGGAAAGTTTGAAATGCAAGAGTTTATGATAATTGTCTTAGAAAATCAATGTGTAATAAGTTGTTCTGTAACTGTACATATGATTTTTCATCATATCTATATAATTTTAATGTGTGGAAATAGGCAGGTATGTGGATAACTTGGTATAATCCTGAATAAATTAATTTACCATCTGAGCTGAAGGATGTGGTACGAAGGCCCAAAAAAGAGAGGCTTTTCTTTCTTAGATAGGTGGGAAATGTATACAGACGTTGAGTATTCAACTGATACAAAGGATCTTGTAGAATAGATAGGGATTGATAGAGAATTTCAGTGAACCTACAGAAATCTTCCATTCATTCAATCATACTCAGTAACGTGTGAAAGTAAGTATGAGTCAAAGGTATAGAGACTTCCATCATAGACATGACTCTCAAAATAGAAATAATTTCAGTATAAGACAGATTAGAAGTGGATCAACCTAAAATAAAAGGAAGAAAATTCAGCCCCATTGAGAAATGTTTTGAAAATTTTCCTCAGTGAAAAGGGTATTAAAATTCATATGAAATTCAAGATTCAATTTCATCTAGAGTGAATTTTGAAACTTTAGTTAATAAACAACTATAAAATAAAGGAAACACTAACAAACAACATGCAAAACATAAAAGTACAAAAAGGAAGATTTTAACACATCATCAAATGTAAAGGAGAAGATGGAACCCCCCACCCCTTGTATTATCTCCTGCTGGTTAGTCACCACAGATCTGATTTTGGAAAGTTAACATTTTCTTACATAAAAATTTGTTTCAATTAGATACTTACCATTTCAGAGAAAGATTTTATCTTCTGTTAGCATCTTTCTTAAGTATTTGCATGACACTAGCTTTCAGGCAACTGCCACCTAAACTCTCGTTCTGGAAAACAAAGAATTTCCAGTTAACTTCATAACTGACTGATTTATATTATAAGCTCACTGTACACAAGGACGACATTAACCAGTTTCACGTGTAAAAGTTACTTATATTTTACATGCAGACGATACTATTTATTTTAGTTTTTTCTACTGTTGGGTTATCGATGGATCAATTTTAAGTTTATGGACTTATAACACTAAAATCCAGGTTTCTATTCCCAATGTTGATCAATATTTGAGGCTTCAGCTACTTATGAAGTAGTTTTTATGTCATAAATCACAATCAATTCAAACCAGACCTACATCTCTTCACAGATGCTTATCTTTCTGGTTGTGGTGCATCTCTGAATAGCTATCTCACCTCAGACATCTGGACCAGCATAAGCAATTCCTCCACATCAGTGTGCTCGACCTTTATTCTATCAAACGGAGATGTTTACATTTCGTACCAATGTTAGTGGATGGTTTGATTATTATCCATTCTGACAATTTCATGGTGGTTTTATATATCAATAATAGAGTAAGTACCAGATCTTTAACTCTTTATTTTTAAACACTCGACCTCATGAACATCTATCCAGTGAATCTGCTTTACAGATTATAATGTATTAAGAGCGATGTACCTCATAGTAGACCATCTGTACCCTGTTCCACCTATTAAATAGCCACTTCACTCACAAGTTTCCTGATGTGTATACTTTGTTTTAGGAACTTACGACTTCTTTTCTCATCAATAATGAAGATTTATGAGTACAGATGGAGCTAGCAAACATGGAATTGACATCACTCTCCTATTGGTAGAGAGAGGGCCTTTACTGCACAATAACATCATTATCCAATAATATAATTCATGAGAGAAGAGAGGAGAACAAATGTTGGTGTAGACTATATAAGAAGACTTAGGATATGAACTAAGAACAGTGTTTGTATATAGTGTTAAAAATTGTTGATAATAATTTTATTGAAGAAGGGCTGATTTCTGGATAAGCAAGACTGCTTAGTGTTGTGTTATTATTTGGATTATTTCATGACTTAATGATTGTTAAATTCTTCATAATTATATTGTCAAGTGTTAATCATTTTTACTTCAGTATTGGTAAAGTGAAAAGACAGTGTTTGTTTATGACAACTGTTTCATATGAATCTGGTTTGTTTTCAGTCCTTTTAATGGTGTAATTCAATATTTGAATTTATAGATAAGTAACTTTTCATTATTTGAAATTAAACACTCACTATTCTCTAGTACGTTTCTTACAGTAGTTTTAGCTTTGGTTTGTATTGATATAAAAATGGCTTCACTTTCTGTGTACATGTGTGTTTATTTTTTATTTCTCAGGTTTTTAAAGATTGTTTATCTTCTGGAACCACAACATGAATTATGCCTGCTGTTTAAAGTATTAATAATTGAATGTTATTAGAATGATGACATATTGTAACTTTCCAAATCACTGAATAAAATTCACAGCAGTATGTGTTCGGACTTACATTGCTAGAAACTGGTTTCGATACCCATGGTAGGAAGAGCAAACATATCTCATTGTTTAGTTTTGTGCCTAACTTTAAACAAACTGAATAAAATTCAACTAAAAGCTTTGTATGAATAACTCCTTCAACAATAGATACATTTATAAAACAACACAGTGATATGGGACTGATAACAGTTTATTATATCTATAAAATTATCAGACCAAAACCATTAGTAATTACATTAAAAACAAAATAAGTACTAACACAGCAGAGATATATATCAAAATGTATTTTTAAAAATTATTGGTTTATAAAACTGTACATAAACATTATAAAGTTTATAGCCATTATTTCTTTTTATAACTGTACATAAACATTATAAAGTTTATAGCCATTATTTCTTTTTATAACTGTGCATAAACATTATAAAGTTTATAGCCATTATTTCTTTTTATAACTGTACATAAACATTATAAAGTTTATAGCCATTATTTGTTTATATAAATGTACATAAAAATTATAAAGTTTATAGCTATTATTTGTTTATACAAATGTACCTAAACATTATAAAGTTTATAGCCATTATTTGTTTATACAAATATACCTAAACATTATAAAGTTTATAGCCATTATAACCTATGATGTACTCTTAAGACATCTTAAGATGTCTTAATTAAGTAGGGGTACATTGACAGCTGTACATAGTATGTACATCATCTCCTATTAAATTATGGTCAATGTAATAACTATTTCGAAATTAGCCCACAAACTATCTCTACATATCTTGTGTCATTTTTGTGATGAGAATACACCTCACTGAGTGTGTAACCATCCAGAACTGATACATCATTCAGTTTACCACATAAAGTCTGGCTCTAACCTTCTGTACATTGACACATTATCCAGTTTCGCTATGTCTGGTAAACGGATGGCATTGTTAAGACTGGTTCTCTGGTAATAGTTTTAGTTGTGGGTGACCTAAATTGGCAGATACTGGTCATCTGTTTGTGTTTTGAATGAAGCTCTCCAGATGTGTAATATTGGTTTGGATATAGTGCTACATTCATGCTAATGGTACATGTAACCAATTTGTATTAACCTGCTCTGATCAGCCAGTTTTCATTCATCTGATGGTTTTTCAAGTGGTAAAACATCAATATTTCTTTACTGAGGTCTGGACATTGTTCAGAAACAATTTGAAATACTTTAAATTCTGTGATTGACTTTAAAAGAGGCAAGTGAGAGAAGCTTATGCAAATCTAGTGGATATAGTGTGAGCTCAGATGATCAGTTTCAGATCATAAGTCCAATCATCACATATCTGATTTGGATAACAATAAACGTTGATTAAAACATTAGTTTTGTTACCATGGCTGGCTAGCATGTTAGTTTTGTTACCATGTTAAAATTACCTGTTGGTAATGAAATAAGCAACATTTGAACAAAATACTTGTGATATTTTATATTGTCAGATGTGTGTTTTGGATTATTTTGTAAAGATGGTAAAGCCATATCATTCTACATAATGATATAAACAAAGTTATTTCTATTTCGTTAGATCACTGTGTTACCGAGATCAGCAGTGTAAGTACTGGAGATCTCACCAAACTTGTCATCAGTGTAAGTACTGGAGATCTCAAACTTCTCATCAGTGTAAGTACTTAATCTGATCAAACTTGTCATCAGTGTAAGTACTGGAGATCTCACCAAACTTGTCATCAGTGTAAGTACTTAATCTGATCAAACTTGTCATCAGTGTAAGTACTGGAGATCTCACCAAACTTGTCATCAGTGTAAGTACTGGATCTCATCAAACTTGTCATCACTGTAAGTACTTAATCTGATCAAACTTGTCATCAGTGTAAGTACTGGAGATCTCACCAAACTTGTCATCAGTGTAAGTACTGATCAAACTTGTCATCAGTGTAAGTACTGGACCAAACTTGTCATCAGTGTAAGTACTGGATCTCATCAAACTTGTCATCAGTGTAAGTACTTAATCTGATCAAACATAATTTTAAATTATGCTTTTTAATTATTTATACGTTGGTTTTTTCTAATGCACAGTAATAGTTAAATATGTCTAGAGTAAGACACAACCCTCAGTGAACATGTAATAAAACTCTACCAGTAAAGAAGCAGCCTTTTCAAATACAATAAATACGACTAAAACAGTGTTTTAAATAAAGCTTTGTGTCTTGCAATTATGTACTGACCCAAATTTCTTTGTTTCTCAGATTTGGTGTAAACACGCGTCGTGTACACATGCAACCCCTCAGAACAACATCACATCTATTATCTAGTTGTAACCACGGAGATCAACTTTCAATGAAAAATAATCAACTTTTAGATAGCGTTTGGTATAGTTGTCTGTTTTGGTTTTATTGCGAAAGAAACAGTTCATTTTGCTATAGACTTGTAAAATAATAATATGAACAAATAGGAAAATTTTGACTTTTCTAATAAACGTGAAAATCCCCTTCTGTTGATTATCAATTTTAACTTTGGAAAAGGAAGGCTGTGAAAAAATAAGTCTGTTTTAAAGGTAGCCCAAATGTTCTGTTAAAGAGTTTTGAGGAAATTCCTATTATTTTCATACCACTGGTGAAATAGGCATATACATTCTGTTATTATTGTAGTGCCACTGAAAGATTAGATGTGTGTGTATATATAATACTCTGTCGTAACTGTGGTACCATTGAGGACTAGGTACACATCACGTTTTACCACAGTAGTACTGAAGGATTAGGTATATACACTATGTTGTTATTATACTAACACTGAAGGATTAGGTACATGCATTCTGTTGTTATAGTAGTAACACTGAAAGGCTAGTTATACACGTTATATTGTTATTGTAGTAACACTGAAGGACTAAGTATATACGTTATATTGTTATTGTAGCAGCACTGGAGGACTAGGTATAAACATTCTGTTGTTACTGTAGTAATACTGAAGGACTAGGTATATGGTTTTCTCACTTACCCTGTGGTAACGTTCAAGAATCTCAACACCTACTTTACACTGGAGGAATATTGACACAAGAAACCAGAACGAGGAGCATCATGGCAATATTTTATTTAATTTCCTTGTTAACGCTTCTCTTGCCAAAGGGTACGTAACCTAAATATCATAGGGCTATATAGGCCAAACTATTACAAGTCTGAATCTCTGAAAACAAGACTAGATTCAGTGAGATTCTTTATAGTGTGTTTTAACGCGATCCAGAATGACTCTTAACTTTTTGTCTTTTCGTTATTTTACGTCTGCTGCTAGAAATCAGGAGGATCAGTTTTGTAAAATTAGGAAAATATTTTACATAAATAATAAAGGTGATAACGAACGTTATTTAACCTATATCAGGAAGTGATCTTCTAGGCTCGCTAACCCTAATACACGATACATTCCTTTACATCAAAGACATCTTTAGATTTTAGGGACGAATTTCTCAGTTTGCTAGCAGCTGTTATCTCACAAAATTAATAAAAAAACACCTCAGTATGGAGAACACGAAAACATGCTTTGTTTTTAAATGTAAATATATATATATATATATATTTTAGTGTATTATTTTGTACGTGTGTATACATATATATGTGTGTGTGTGTGACTGTATTATTTTTATTAAAACTGTTTCATTTCTTTGTTTTAACAGCTTTTGCTTAAAATATAATACTTATGGAGTCCAGAGTCTGCATTCTACATGGATGGCTAAAATCAATGGAGTGTAAAAGTTGTGTTGGATTGTTGATATTATGTTGAAGTGAAGAGACTGTTGTAACGAAAGTCCTTTTCATGTTTAATATGATATACCTATACACTAACAGGAAGGTTCATGTATATAAACACATTAAATAGAGTTATTGTTTGAATTTTGATATCGTTCCTTTATAACACGTAAACCAGATGGATTATGTTTGTCAGTGCTTATCTATAATAACGTAAACTACGCTTGAAAACAGCACTTACAAAGGTTTATAATAAAACTGTTTTAATAGTATAACTGTTGATGTTTCAACGGATTATTCTGTAACTAAAGTTCTAACAATAGCTAACTTGATTCATTTTAGTCGTTAAGAAAGATGTAACTTTTGACTAAAGTTCTAACAATAGCTAACTTGGTTCCTCCTAGTGGTTAAGACAGACGTAACTTCGAACTAAAGCTGTAACAGTAGTCTACCCGGTTCCTCCTAGTGGTTAAAACAGACGTCTCTCATTGTTAATGCTTTCCTTATCAAGTTCCTTAGGTGTCTACTTGCTTACTAGCCTGGAAAACTCTCATTATTTGCAGTGACTAGTAGAGCACATGCTTCAGATGACACGGTTCCTTAACCTGTGTTGGATATACTCAATTAACTGTTTGTTGCTCTACATCTAGCATGGGCTACAAGAAGAAGGCTTTCTTAAACTTAATCTGATACATCAAGTGAATAGCTAACTTGGTTTCTTCTAATGGTTAAGAAAGACGTAACTTCTGACTAAAGTTCTAACAATAGCTAACTTAGTTCCTCCTAATTGTTAAGACAGACGTAACTTCTAAATAAAGTTCTAACAATAGATTACCTGGTTCCTCCTAGTGGTTAAGATAGATGTAAATTCAAACTAAAGTTGTAAAAGTAGCTTACCTTGTTCCTCTTAGCGGTCAAGACACACGTAACTTCGAACTAAAGCTGTAACAGTAGTCTACCCGGTTCCTCCTAGTGGTTAAAACAGACGTCTCTCATTGTTAATGTTTTCCTTATCAAGTTTCTTAGGTGTCTACTTGCTTACTAGCCTGGAAAACTCTCATTATTTGCAGTGACTAGTAGAGCACATGCTTCAGATGACACGGTTCCTTAACCTGTGTTGGATATACTCAATTAACTGTTTGTTGCTCTACATCTAGCATGGGCTACAAGAAGAAGGCTTTCTTAAACTTAATCTGATACATCAAGTGAATAGCTAACTTGGTTTCTTCTAATGGTTAAGAAAGACGTAACTTCTGACTAAAGTTCTAACAACAGCTAACTTAGTTTCTCCTAATTGTTAAGACAGACGTAACTTCTAAATAAAGTTCTAACAATAGATTACCTGGTTCCTCCTAGTGGATAAGATAGATGTAAATTCAAACTGAAGTTGTAAAAGTAGCTTACCTTGTTCCTCTTAGCGGTCAAGACACACGTAACTTCGAACTAAAGCTGTAACAGTAGTCTACCCGGTTCCTTCTAGTGGTTAAAACAGACGTCTCTCATTGTTAATGCTTTCTTTATCAAGTTCCTTAGGTGTCTACTTGCTTACTAGCCTGGAAAACTCTCATTATTTGCAGTGACTAGTAGAGCACATGCTTCAGATGACACGGTTCCTTAACCTGTGTTGGATATACTCAATTAACTGTTTGTTGCTCTACATCTAGCATGGGCTAGAAGAAGAAGGATTTCCTAAACTTAATCTGATACATCAAGTGAATAGCTAACTTGGTTTCTCATAATGGTTAAGAAAGACGTAACTTCTGACTAAAGTTCTAACAACAGCTAACTTAGTTCCTCTTAATTGTTAAGACAGACGTAACTTCTAAATAAAGTTCTAACAATAGATTACCTTGTTCCTCCTAGTGGTTAAGATAGATGTAAATTCAAACTGAAGTTGTAAAAGTAGCTTACCTTGTTCCTCTTAGCGGTCAAGACACACGTAACTTCGAACTAAAGCTGTAACAGTAGTCTACCCGGTTCCTCCTAGTGGTTAAAACAGACGTCTCTCATTGTTAATGCTTTCCTTATCAAGTTCCTTAGGTGTCTACTTGCTTACTAGCCTGGAAAACTCTCATTATTTGCAGTGACTAGCAGAGCACATGCTTCAGATGACACGGTTCCTTAACCTGTGTTGGATATACTCAATTAACTGTTTGTTGCTCTACATCTAGCATGGGCTACAAGAAGAAGGCTTTCTTAAACTTAATCTGATACATCAAGTGAATAGCTAACTTGGTTTCTCCTAATGGTTAAGAAAGACGTAACTTCTGACTAAAGTTCTAACAACAGCTAACTTAGTTCCTCCTAATTGTTATGACAGACGTAACTTCTAAATAAAGTTCTAACAATAAATTACCTGGTTCCTCCTAGTGGTTAAGATAGATGTAAATTCAAACTAAAGTTGTAAAAGTAGCTTACCTTGTTCCTCTTAGCGGTCAAGACACACGTAACTTCGAACTAAAGCTGTAACAGTAGTCTACGCGGTTCCTCCTAGTTGTTAAAACAGACGTCTCTCATTGTTAATGTTTTCCTTATCAAGTTCCTTAGGTGTCTGCTTGCTTACTAGCCTGGAAAACTCTCATTATTTGCAGTGACTAGTAGAGCACATGCTTCAGATGACACGGTTCCTTAACCTGTGTTGGATATACTCAATTAACTGTTTGTTGCTCTACATCTAGCATGGGCTACAAGAAGAAGGCTTTCTTAAACTTCTTAAAATAAACGACTTTGTAGTTTTAATTATTTAAAATGTTTGTACTGATTGCACTAACAGTATATCCTTATGTTAAAAATCACGTGTATTTATTATCATTTTACATGTATTTTAGTAGTAATAAAGTGTTGTGTTTATCGTATTTCCTTTTTTAATATTATGCAGCTGAGTAACACAACACTAATCACAAAGTAGGTCTTACCAATGTGGATGTTACAGACTTTAGTATTGTAGATATCGTGGTCTGTCTTCGTACATCTGTGCAAAATCCAATAAAACTTAACCTTACCGGATTCACTCTGATATTGTAAACTATGGAACAGCTGCGTAGATCCTGGGGTGGATGGAGGGTATACATCTCCCCTTCATTTTAGTTGAGGGGTATATTGCATACAATCATCACCCCCCTACAGTTTGGTTTGTTGAATTGTTTTATTCTGTCACAGGCCTACAAATTGTGTGTTTGTTCTTGGGATTCTCGTGTTCTTACCAATCGAATTACATAATTAGGCCTAGACGTAGGCTTTTCCAGTAGCCGAAATGTACATCTTCAACATAGGCGTGCTTCTAAGCGATAGTTCGTAAGTATCAGTCAGTAGGCCTAAGTATACATGCAAGTATCGTGGCAACAAGATTTTGTTTGTTTGTTTGTTTTTGGAATTTCGCACAAAGCTACTCGAGGGCTATCTGTGCTAGCTGTCCCTAATTTTGCAGTGTAAGACTAGAGGGAAGGCAGCTAGTCATCACCACCCACCGCCAACTCTTGAACTACTCTTTTACCAACGAATAGTGGGATTGACCGTCACATTATACACCCCACGGCTGGGAGGGCAGGCATGTTTAACGCGACGCGGGTGCGAACCCGCGACCCTCGGATTACGAGTCGCACGCCTTACGCTAGGCCATGCCGGGCCAGGCAACAAGATTACTCTGTGACTACATGTTTACAGCTTTCAGGTTAACGTAATCAGAGATTACCAATTTGTAAATTGAAGAATCCACGTAAGTGGTTGAAAAAATTATACCCCACCCCATTGGGTGTAAAATATCTACGCCCCTGCTATAAAGAATAAAAAAATTAACTCAATTCCTTTCCTATTTGGTCAGTATATATTCGTTTGTTAATTAATGTAATTTTCTTTCGTAGTTAAAAGAAGCCAAAATTATTCAAAATTACAGAATACAATATTTTTTGAGAGAAGTGTAGTATTTATTTATATTTCTGTATTATAAAATGACATTCCAGGAAAATGCAATACTATGTCTAGCTAACTTTTCAAGAAAGTGCGGTATTTTGTTTATCTACCTTTTGTGTTATAAAACAGAACATTCCAAGAAAGTGCAGTATTTTGTCAATCTACCTTTTCTATTATAAAAACAGTACATATTAAAAAATTGCAGTGGATTGTCTATTTACCTTTACCCCCAGTGTCTCAGCGGTATGTTTGCTGACTTACAACGCTAAAAACCGGGTTTCGATGATGATAATATAAAATGCCTATATAAAATCTGTTGTGGAATACGAATGTCCAGTAACATACAACATGCCTCACATCTTTGTAAAACTTGGCTTGAGGTTGTTGTTGTTATTAAATACAAAGCTACACGAGGGGTTATCTGTGCTTTGCCCACTATAGTTTCTGCCATTGTAAGTTCGCAGACATTGCGCTGTGCCACTTGAGTCTACCCAACTAAAGCAGTACAGAATTGCCTACCGAATTCACGTCTATACAATCGGCTCTTACTTATAGAAAACAAGAAATTCAACGTCATTATACTAAAATAAGACCAAAACCCGAAATAACCTATTCAATGTTGCACAAACACCCGCCGCCTCATGGACCAAGTTTTTTCCTCCCTTAAATCACATTAGTCACAAAACAAGCACTCACTAAAACAACCAACATGAGAGTTTTACCTTGTGGCTCTACCTCCCTCTTTTATCAGTTTAATGGCCATAAGAAACAATGGACCAAATATATTCATTAATAATCATGTGTATCTTGTTTATATTATTCAATGTGAGGTTATGTTCTCTATTTTACCAATATATTCAATGTTTAGTAATTTTATAATTTATGTTTTGTATCTATGAACTCTATAAACAAAATATGTTGTAAATTTCTGTTAAGTATAAAGTTAATTACCATGCATATAATTGTATGTAAAATTGTAATATGTAACTGACCTTTGTGATGCAATAAACTCAAGTTCTGGCTTTGTGTCTTCTTTGGGACGTGATGCGCTGGTCTACATGAGACGGGTCTCTGCTGTTGGATCTGCTGCTCGTGATCGGTTTATCGATTTCAGGCAGAAAGTTTTAAAACACCCCTTGTCAAATCACCATCAAGAAGACAACTCTCCTCCTTTATAGTTTTTCTTCACGCCTGAACCACGACAAATCAACTTATCAGAGAAACAACCATAAACCCATCAAAATTACTGAAAGCCAGAAAAGGGGGCGAATACAAAATCATTCATTTTGAGAACCTCCCGGTTTTCTGACAAACCTAAAATAACTATCAAGTCTTTTAACTTAGCTTGAAAGAATAAAATAAAAACTGAAGGCCAAACTGGTAGCTACACTGACAGTATTGATAAGAATGTACATTAAATATTCAGTTAAATAAGCTACGCATTGATGTTTTGTTGTTGTTGTTTTATTCATCATAATACTCTAAACTGAACAGAAACTGGTTAACCAGTGAATGGATATTTGCTGTAAAATTCTTATCAACGCTTTAAGTGTAGCTAACACTTTAGTCGCCAATTTTGATTTCATTTTATCACATCCAAGGTGTTTTTGACAAGAAACTAATACAAAGAAACGATGAAAACCTTTGAAGTAAAATTCATATAAACCAGAAGAACTCTTAAACAACCCTAAAACCTCCTTTCTTAAAACTAAAGCCAATCTCTACAACAAAACTATTTTACTTATATCACAATCTCTTAAATAACTAGGACCAAGTAGTAATCAGTTAATGATAGTTTACTTTGATGTTGAGTTCAAATTTAACTGTATTTTGTATCATTATCAGTATACCATAAATTTCGTTTCTAAACTATTAAACCCAAAGATACAGTAATTGTCATTTGGTATTTTGCCACGTGCTCTACAGTGATTGCGAGTATTTCACAAGTCAATGATTAAAGTAAATCACGGTTATCACCCTAATAACTGTGATAAAAATAATCACTATACTGGTTATTTTCTGGTTTCAGTGTAATCTTCATTATAAATATTACACATTCTGGTTCTGTCAGTTTTCTTCCTTTTAGATATCTTAACACAAAATCGTGGTTATGTGTTGTAGTTTTATTAACTCAGCTAAATATTACTGTTAGCATAAGTTTAACCGCTCATCCAACATCCTCCATGCATCGGAGTTCATTGACTATTCTTTGAATAATTTGTACTTAAATACGTAATATTCCTTCAGATTTTTTTCTTCCCTTCAAAGAAGCTGTAAAAATCTTACTGCATACAAAAGAAATAAACGCAAAAAAAAGTACTTTTATTGTCATAATTACTTTAAAAAACACCCTGGCTTTGAACCCATAATTAAATTATTTATATTTTTTTTGAAATGCATAGCTGTTATGTAATATTTTGTTACAAATTCACTTGTACTCACTCACTTCTATTTCTTTATTCAGTAATCAACATGAACAAATATTTCTGTACAACTATCAATCAGATAATTAGCTGTAATAATGCTGTCACACCTAATCGTCTAATAAATACTGACTGAATTAATTTATCTCGGTGTTTCTTAAGTTTATAAAACGTTTAACATCATTCAAATAAGACATGAATAAATTGTTTATTTGGAAGATTTTACACTCACTTCAATAGCTCTTTGGATTTCATTTCCATGTTGTTCTTTACAGTGTGTGATATCTTTGATGTTTACTAAACACTAAATTTTTCTTAACATGTTATTCCCATATACTAGTCTACTTGACTGATTACAAAAATTTTGATAATTATCAAAGAATTTATATTCTCTATATACGAATTTTTTTTTCTCTCGTAACAATCATCATATAACTACATGTGCAAAATGGCTCGATTGGGTTGAAAATATTTTATGGAAGAGCGAAAAACGTTTCGACCTTCTTCGGTCATCGTCAGGTTCACAAAGAAAGAGGTAACTGACCGGAAGCTGACTACATGTTTGGAAGGGGTTGTGCAACTGAGTGTCGGAATGTAGAGGTCGGTGTTAGATGTTTGAATATATAATTTTATTATATTAATATAGCTATAAAGGCGTTCCTTTATATTGGTTTATTTTGGGTTTTAAATTGTTGTATAAGTAAGGCTTCTTTAATTTTGCGTTTGTTTATGTTTGTTTCTTTATTTAGTATTTGAGTGTTTTCTATGGTTATGTTGTGTTTATTTGACTTGCAGTGTTCGAAAACGTGTGAAGGTGACTTTTATGTCCTTTGAATCTGGTTCCCATTTCTACTTGTTTCTCCAATATAA
>NW_027467777.1:13262913-13312473 GCF_004210375.1 Tachypleus tridentatus | reverse complement strand
AGGTGACTTTATGTCCTTTGAATCTGGTTCCCATTTTTCTACTTGTTTCTCCAATATAAACGTCGTGGCAGTTATCACATTGTATTTTATAAATAATGTTGGTGTGGTGTTTGTCAGTGTAGTTTTTACATGGTATAGACCTCAGTTTTGTGCCTGGTTTTTGAATAAATTTGGTATTAACTGGAATGTCATATTTCGTTACTAGTTTTTGCCAAATGTTGGTTATTTTTCTGCTGATGTCAGGAATATATGGTATGCAGGAGTATATGGTTCAGTGATTTTTTGATTCGTGAGATATATTTACTTTTGTTGATTTTGCTTTCTGTCTAGGTGTGTGCGTATAATGTTTTCTACGGTTTGTGGAGGAAACTTATTGATGTTGATGAAGTATTGTTTCATTTTGTCTAATTCATAGTTAATTTTATCTCGTGAGCATAGTTTTATGGCTGTGTCTATTTGGTTTCTTGATGGTTGATGGTTTTGTGAGACAATTCTTTGAAAAAATCGTTTAAGATGTTGTTTTTTGGTGTTTCTGGAAAATATAAATTTTTAATTTTACCTGGGAAGTTTGGCTCTTGGATGTCGATAAAATTATCTAAGTTGTCTTCTATCTGTTGGTTGTTTCCTTGTTTTTGTTTTCTGTAGAAAGTATCACAAGTCTCCTGGCAAGATTTTCTAAACATGTTTTGATTTCTATAGTTGAAATGTACCTAGGTGCTATTGCGAAGTTGAGTCCTTTGGGACTCAGCACATGAAACAAAACAAAAACTCAACATACTAAGAAACCAAATAAACACAGCCATAAAACTATGCTCACCAGATAAAATTAACTATGAATTAGACAAAATAAAACAATACTTCATCAACATCAATAAGTTTCCTCCACAAGCCGTAGAAAACATTACACGCACACACCGAGACAGAAAGCAAAATCAACCAACAAAAGTAAATATATATCACGAATCAAAAAATCACGAAACCATATACTGCTGCATACCATATATTCCTGACATTAGCAGAAAAATAACCAACATTTGGCAAAAACTATCAACGAAATATGACATTCCAGTTGATACCAAATTTATTCAAAAACCAGGCACAAAACTGAGATCTATACTATGTAAAAACTACACTGACAAACACCACACCAACATTATTTATAAAATACAATGTGATAACTGCCACGACGTCTATATTGGAGAAACAAGTAGAAAAATGGGAACCAGATTCAAAGGACATAAAAAGTCACCTTCACACGTTTTCGAACACTGCAAGTCAAATAAACACAACATAACCATAGAAAACACTCAAATACTAAATAAAGAAACAAACATAAACAAACGCAAAATTAAAGAAGCCTTACTTATACAACAATTTAAACCCAAAATAAACCAATATAAAGGAACGCCTTTATAGCTATATTAATATAATAAAATTATATATTCAAACATCTAACACCGACCTCTACATTCCGACATTCAGTTACACAACCCCTTCCAAACATGTGGTCAGCTTCCGGTCAGTTACCTCTTTCTTTGTGAACCTGACGATGACCGAAGAAGGTCGAAACGTTTTTCGCTCTTCCATGTAAAATATTTTCTCAACCCAATCGAGCCATTTTTGCACATGTAGTTATGATGATTGTTACGAGAAAAAAAAAAAAATTCGTATATAGAGAATATAAATTCTTTGATAATTATCAAAATTTTTGTAATCAGTCAAGTAGACTAGTATATGGGAATAACATATTAAGAAAAATTTAGTGTTTAGTAAACATCAAAGATATCACACACTGTAAAGAACAACATGGAAATGAAATCCAAAGAGCTATTGAAGTGAGTGTAAAATCTTCCAAATAAACAATTTATTCATGTCTTATCTGAATGAGGTTAAACGTTTTATAAACTTAAGAAACACCGAGATAAATTAATTCAGTCAGTATTTATTAGACGATTAGGTGTGACAGCATTATTACAGCTAATTATCTGATTGATAGTTGTACAGAAATATTTGTTCATGTTGATTACTGAATAAAGAAATAGAAGTGAGTGAGTACAAGTGAATTTGTAACAAAAATATTACATAACAACTATGCATTTCAAAAAAATTATAAATAATTTAATTATGGGTTCAAAGCCAGGGTGTTTTTTAAAGTAATTATGACAATAAAAGTACTTTTTTTGCGTTTATTTCTTTTGTATGCAGTAAGATTTTTACAGCTTCTTTGAAGGGAAGAGAAAAATCTGAAGGAATATTACGTGTTTAAGTACAAATTATTCAAAGAATAGTCAATGAACTCCGATGCATGGAGGATGTTGGATGAGCGGTTGCTTATGCTAACAGTAATATTTAGCTGAGTTAATAAAACTACAACACATAACCACGATTTTGTGTTAAGATATCTAAAAAGGAGAAAACTGACAGAACCAGAATGTGTAATATTTATAATGAAGATTACACTGAAACCAGAAAATAACCAGTATAGTGATTATTTTATCACAGTTATTAGGGTGATAACCGTGATTTACTTTAACCATTGACTTGTGAAATACTCGCAATCACTGTAGAGCACGTGGCAAAATATCAAATGACAATTACTGTATCTTTGGTTTTAATAGTTTAGAAACGAAATTTATGGTATATTGATAATGATACAAAATACAGTTAAATTTGAACTCAACATCAAAGTAAACTATCATTAACTGATTACTACTTGGTCCTAGTTATTTAAGAGATTGTGATATAAGTAAAATAGTTTTGTTGTAGAGATTGGCTTTAGTTTTAAGAAAGGAGGTTTTAGGGTTGTTTAAGAGTTCTTCTGGTTTATATGAATTTTACTTCAAAGGTTTTCATCGTTTCTTTGTATTAGTTTCTTGTCAAAAACACCTTGGATGTGATAAAATGAAATCAAAATTGGCGACTAAAGTGTTAGCTACACTTAAAGCGTTGATAAGAATTTTACAGCAAATATCCATTCACTGGTTAACCAGTTTCTGTTCAGTTTAGAGTATTATGATGAATAAAACAACAACAACAAAACATCAATGCGTAGCTTATTTAACTGAATATTTAATGTACATTCTTATCAATACTGTCAGTGTAGCTACCAGTTTGGCCTTCAGTTTTTATTTTATTCTTTCAAGCTAAGTTAAAAGACTTGATAGTTATTTTAGGTTTGTCAGAAAACCGGGAGGTTCTCAAAAATGAATGATTTTGTATTCGCCCCCTTTTCTGGCTTTCAGTAATTTTGATGGGTTTATGGTTGTTTCTCTGATAAGTTGATTTGTCGTGGTTCAGGCGTGAAGAAAAACTATAAAGGAGGAGAGTTGTCTTGATGGTGATTTGACAAGGGGTGTTTTAAAACTTTCTGCCTGAAATCGATAAACCGATCACGAGCAGCAGATCCAAACAGCAGAGACCCGTCTCATGTAGACCAGCGCATCACGTCCCAAAGAAGACACAAAGCCAGAACTTGAGTTTATTGCATCACAAAGGTCAGTTACATATTACAATTTTACATACAATTATATGCATGGTAATTAACTTTATACTTAACAGAAATTTACAACATATTTTGTTTATAGAGTTCATAGATACAAAACATAAATTATAAAATTACTAAACATTGAATATATTGGTAAAATAGAGAACATAACCTCACATTGAATAATATAAACAAGATACACATGATTATTAATGAATATATTTGGTCCATTGTTTCTTATGGCCATTAAACTGATAAAAGAGGGAGGTAGAGCCACAAGGTAAAACTCTCATGTTGGTTGTTTTAGTGAGTGCTTGTTTTGTGACTAATGTGATTTAAGGGAGGAAAAAACTTGGTCCATGAGGCGGCGGGTGTTTGTGCAACATTGAATAGGTTATTTCTGGTTTTGGTCTTATTTTAGTATAATGACGTTGAATTTCTTGTTTTCTATAAGTAAGAGCCGATTGTATAGACGTGAATTCGGTAGGCAATTCGTACTGCTTTTAGTTGGGTAGACTCAAGTGGCACAGCGCAATGTCTGCGAACTTACAATGGCAGAAACTATAGTGGGCAAAGCACAGATAACCCCTCGTGTAGCTTTGTATTTAATAACAACAACAACCTCAAGCCAAGTTTTACAAAGATGTGAGGCATGTTGTATGTTACTGGACATTCGTATTCCACAACAGATTTTATATAGGCATTTTATATTATCATCATCGAAACCCGGTTTTTAGCGTTGTAAGTCAGCAAACATACCGCTGAGACACTGGGGGTAAAGGTAAATAGACAATCCACTGCAATTTTTTAATATGTACTGTTTTTATAATAGAAAAGGTAGATTGACAAAATACTGCACTTTCTTGGAATGTTCTGTTTTATAACACAAAAGGTAGATAAACAAAATACCGCACTTTCTTGAAAAGTTAGCTAGACATAGTATTGCATTTTCCTGGAATGTCATTTTTATAATACAGAAATATAAATAAATACTACACTTCTCTCAAAATATTGTATTCTGTAATTTTGAATAATTTTGGCTTCTTTTAACTACGAAAGAAAATTACATTAATTAACAAACGAATATATACTGACCAAATAGGAAAGGAATTCGAGTTAATTTTTTTTATTCTTTATAGCAGGGGCGTAGATATTTTACACCCAATGGGGTGGGGTATAATTTTTTCAACCACTTACGTGGATTCTTCAATTTACAAATTGGTAATCTCTGATTACGTTAACCTGAAAGCTGTAAACATGTAGTCACAGAGTAATCTTGTTGCCTGGCCCGGCATGGCCTAGCGTAAGGCGTGCGACTCGTAATCCGAGGGTCGCGGGTTCGCACCCGCGTCGCGTTAAACATGCTCGCCCTCCCAGCCGTGGGGGTGTATAATGTGACGGTCAATCCCACTATTCGTTGGTAAAAGAGTAGTTCAAGAGTTGGCGGTGGGTGGTGATGACTAGCTGCCTTCCCTCTAGTCTTACACTGCAAAATTAGGGACAGCTAGCACAGATAGCCCTCGAGTAGCTTTGTGCGAAATTCCAAAAACAAACAAACAAACAAAATCTTGTTGCCACGATACTTGCATGTATACTTAGGCCTACTGACTGATACTTACGAACTATCGCTTAGAAGCACGCCTATGTTGAAGATGTACATTTCGGCTACTGGAAAAGCCTACGTCTAGGCCTAATTATGTAATTCGATTGGTAAGAACACGAGAATCCCAAGAACAAACACACAATTTGTAGGCCTGTGACAGAATAAAACAATTCAACAAACCAAACTGTAGGGGGTGATGATTGTATGCAATATACCCCTCAACTAAAATGAAGGGAGATGTATACCTCCATCCACCCCAGGATCTACGCAGCTGTTCCATAGTTTACAATATCAGAGTGAATCCGGTAAGGTTAAGTTTTATTGATTTTGCACAGATGTACGAAGACAGACCACGATATCTACAATACTAAAGTCTGTAACATCCACATTGGTAAGACCTACTTGTGATTAGTGTTGTGTTACCTCAGCTGCATAATATTAAAAAAAAGGAAATACGATAAACACAACACTTTATTACTACTAAAATACATGTAAAATGATAATAAATACACGTGATTTTTAACATAAGGATATACTGTTAGTGCAATCAGTACAAACATTTTAAATAATTAAAACTACAAAGTCGTTTATTTTAAGAAGTTTAAGAAAGCCTTCTTCTTGTAGCCCATGCTAGATGTAGAGCAACAAACAGTTAATTGAGTATATCCAACACAGGTTAAGGAACCGTGTCATCTGAAGCATGTGCTCTACTAGTCACTGCAAATAATGAGAGTTTTCCAGGCTAGTAAGCAAGCAGACACCTAAGGAACTTGATAAGGAAAACATTAACAATGAGAGACGTCTGTTTTAACCACTAGGAGGAACCGCGTAGACTACTGTTACAGCTTTAGTTCGAAGTTGTCTTGACCGCTAAGAGGAACAAGGTAAGCTACTTTTACAACTTTAGTTTGAATTTACATCTATCTTAACCACTAGGAGGAACCAGGTAATTCTATTGTTAGAACTTTATTTAGAAGTTACGTCTGTCTTAACAATTAGGAGGAACTAAGTTAGCTGTTGTTAGAACTTTAGTCAGAAGTTACGTCTTTCTTAACCATTAGGAGAAACCAAGTTAGCTATTCACTTGATGTATCAGATTAAGTTTAAGAAAGCCTTCTTCTTGTAGCCCATGCTAGATGTAGAGCAACAAACAGTTAATTGAGTATATCCAACACAGGTTAAGGAACCGTGTCATCTGAAGCATGTGCCTCTACTAGTCACTGCAAATAATGAGAGTTTTCCAGGCTAGTAAGCAAGTAGACACCTAAGGAACTTGATAAGGAAAGCATTAACAATGAGAGACGTCTGTTTTAACCACTAGGAGGAACCGGGTAGACTACTGTTACAGCTTTAGTTCGAAGTTACGTGTGTCTTGACCGCTAAGAGGAACAAGGTAAGCTACTTTTACAACTTCAGTTTGAATTTACATCTATCTTAACCACTAGGAGGAACCAGGTAATCTATTGTTAGAACTTTATTTAGAAGTTACGTCTGTCTTAACAATTAGAGGAACTAAGTTAGCTGTTGTTAGAACTTTAGTCAGAAGTTACGTCTTTCTTAACCATTAGAGAAACCAAGTTAGCTATTCACTTGATGTATCAGATTAAGTTTAAGAAAGCCTTCTTCTTGTAGCCCATGCTAGATGTAGAGCAACAAACAGTTAATTGAGTATATCCAACACAGGTTAAGGAACCGTGTCATCTGAAGCATGTGCTCTACTAGTCACTGCAAATAATGAGAGTTTTCCAGGCTAGTAAGCAAGTAGACACCTAAGGAACTTGATAAGGAAAGCATTAACAATGAGAGACGTCTGTTTTAACCACTAGGAGGAACCTGGTAGACTACTGTTACAGCTTTAGTTCGAAGTTACGTCTGTCTTGACCGCTAAGAGGAACAAGGTAAGCTACTTTTACAACTTTAGTTTGAATTTACATCTATCTTAACCACTAGGAGGAACCAGGTAATCTATTGTTAGAACTTTATTTAGAAGTTACGTCTGTCTTAACAATTAGGAGGAACTAAGTTAGCTATTGTTAGAACTTTAGTCAGAAGTTACGTCTTTCTTAACCATTAGGAGAAACCAAGTTAGCTATTCACTTGATGTATCAGATTAAGTTTAAGAAAGCCTTCTTCTTGTAGCCCATGCTAGATGTAGAGCAACAAACAGTTAATTGAGTATATCCAACACAGGTTAAGGAACCGTGTCATCTGAAGCATGTGCTCTACTAGTCACTGCAAATAATGAGAGTTTTCCAGGCTAGTAAGCAAGTAGACACCTAAGAACTTGATAAGGAAAGCATTAACAATGAGAGACGTCTGTTTTAACCACTAGGAGGAACCGGGTAGACTACTGTTACAGCTTTAGTTCGAAGTTACGTGTGTCTTGACCGCTAAGAGGAACAAGGTAAGCTACTTTTACAACTTTAGTTTGAATTTACATCTATCTTAACCACTAGGAGGAACCAGGTAATCTATTGTTAGAACTTTATTTAGAAGTTACGTCTGTCTTAACAATTAGGAGGAACTAAGTTAGCTATTGTTAGAACTTTAGTCAGAAGTTACGTCTTTCTTAACCATTAGGAGAAACCAAGTTAGCTATTCACTTGATGTATCAGATTAAGTTTAAGAAAGCCTTCTTCTTGTAGCCCATGCTAGATGTAGAGCAACAAACAGTTAATTGAGTATATCCAACACAGGTTAAGGAACCGTGTCATCTGAAGCATGTGCTCTACTAGTCACTGCAAATAATGAGAGTTTTCCAGGCTAGTAAGCAAGTAGACACCTAAGGAACTTGATAAGGAAAGCATTAACAATGAGAGACGTCTGTTTTAACCACTAGGAGGAACCTGGTAGACTACTGTTACAGCTTTAGTTCGAAGTTACGTCTGTCTTAACCACTAGAGGAACCAAGTTAGCTATTGTTAGAACTTTAGTCAAAAGTTACATCTTTCTTAACGACTAAAATGAATCAAGTTAGCTATTGTTAGAACTTTAGTTACAGAATAATCCGTTGAAACATCAACAGTTATACTATTAAAACAGTTTTATTATAAACCTTTGTAAGTGCTGTTTTCAAGCGTAGTTTACGTTATTATAGATAAGCACTGACAAACATAATCCATCTGGTTTACGTGTTATAAAGGAACGATATCAAAATTCAAAAAATAAGTATTTAATGTGTTTATATACATGAACCTTCCTGTTAGTGTATAGGTATATCATATTAAACATGAAAAGGACTTCCGTTACAACAGTCTCTTCACTTCAACATAATATCAACAACCCAACACAACTTTTACACTCCATTGATTTTAGCCATCCATGTAGAATGCAGACTCTGGACTCCATAAGTATTATATTTTAAGCAAAAGCTGTTAAAACAAAGAAATGAAACAGTTTTAATAAAAATAATACAGTCACACACACACACATATATATGTATACACACGTACAAAATAATACACTAAAATATATATATACACACATTTACAAAAACAAAGCATGTTTTCGTGTTCTCCATACTGAGGTGTTTTTTTATTAATTTTGTGAGATAACAGCTGCTAGCAAACTGAGAAATTCGTCCCTAAAATCTAAAGATGTCTTTGATGTAAAGGAATGTATCGTGTATTAGGGTTAGCGAGCCTAGAAGATCACTTCCTGATATAGGTTAAATAACGTTCGTTATCACCTTTATTATTTATGTAAAATATTTTCCTAATTTTACAAAACTGATCCTCCTGATTTCTAGCAGCAGACGTAAAATAACGAAAAGACCAAAAGTTAAGAGTCATTCTGGATCGCGTTAAAACACACTATAAAGAATCTCACTGAATCTAGTCTTGTTTTCAGAGATTCAGACTTGTTATAGTTTGGCCTATATAGCCCTATGATATTTAGGTTACGTACCCTTTGGCAAGAGAAGCGTTAACAAGGAAATTAAATAAAATATTGCCATGATGCTCCTCGTTCTGGTTTCTTGTGTCAATATTCCTCCAGTGTAAAGTAGGTGTTGAGATTCTTGAACGTTACCACAGGGTAAGTGAGAAAACCATATACCTAGTCCTTCAGTATTACTACAGTAACAACAGAATGTTTATACCTAGTCCTCCAGTGCTGCTACAATAACAATATAACGTATATACTTAGTCCTTCAGTGTTACTACAATAACAATATAACGTGTATAACTAGCCTTTCAGTGTTACTACTATAACAACAGAATGCATGTACCTAATCCTTCAGTGTTAGTATAATAACAACATAGTGTATATACCTAATCCTTCAGTACTACTGTGGTAAAAACGTGATGTGTACCTAGTCCTTCAATGGTACCACAGTTACGACAGAGTATTATATATACACACACATCTAATCTTTCAGTGGCACTACAATAATAACAGAATGTATATGCCTATTTCACCAGTGGTATGAAAATAATAGGAATTTCCTCAAAACTCTTTAACAGAACATTTGGGCTACCTTTAAAACAGACTTATTTTTTCACAGCCTTCCTTTTCCAAAGTTAAAATTGATAATCAACAGAAGGGGATTTTTCACGTTTATTAGAAAAAGTCAAAATTTTCCTATTTGTTCATATTATTATTTTACAAGTCTATAGCAAAATGAACTGTTTCTTTCTGCAATAAAACCAAAACAGACAACTATACCAAACGCTATCTAAAAGTTGATTATTTTTCATTGAAAGTTGATCTCCGTGGTTACAACTAGATAATAGATGTGATGTTGTTCTGAGGGGTTGCATGTGTACACGACGCGTGTTTACACCAAATCTGAGAAACAAAGAAATTTGGGTCAGTACATAATTGCAAGACACAAAGCTTTATTTAAAACACTGTTTTAGTCGTATTTATTGTATTTGAAAAGGCTGCTTCTTTACTGGTAGAGTTTTATTACATGTTCACTGAGGGTTGTGTCTTACTCTAGACATATTTAACTATTACTGTGCATTAGAAAAAACCAACGTATAAATAATTAAAAAGCATAATTTAAAATTATGTTTGATCAGATTAAGTACTTACACTGATGACAAGTTTGATGAGATCCAGTACTTACACTGATGACAAGTTTGGTGAGATCTCCAGTACTTACACTGATGACAAGTTTGATCAGATTAAGTACTTACACTGATGACAAGTTTGGTGAGATCTCCAGTACTTACACTGATGACAAGTTTGATCAGATTAAGTACTTACAGTGATGACAAGTTTGATGAGATCCAGTACTTACACTGATGACAAGTTTGGTGAGATCTCCAGTACTTACACTGATGACAAGTTTGATCAGATTAAGTACTTACACTGATGAGAAGTTTGGTGAGATCTCCAGTACTTACACTGATGACAAGTTTGATCAGATTAAGTACTTACACTGATGAGAAGTTTGTGAGATCTCCAGTACTTACACTGATGACAAGTTTGATCAGATCCACTACTTACACTGCTGATCTCGGTAACACAGTGATCTAACGAAATAGAAATAACTTTGTTTATATCATTATGTAGAATGATATGGCTTTACCATCTTTACAAAATAATCCAAAACACACATCTGACAATATAAAATATCACAAGTATTTTGTTCAAATGTTGCTTATTTCATTACCAACAGTTAATTTTAACATGGTAACAAAACTAACATGCTAGCCAGCCATGGTAACAAAACTAATGTTTTAATCAACGTTTATTGTGATCCAAATCAGATATATGATGATTGGACTTATGCTCTGAAACTGATCATCTGAGCTCACACTATATCCACTAGATTTGCATAAGCTTCTCTCACTTGCCTCTTTTAAAGTCAATCACAGAATTTAAAGTATTTCAAATTGTTTCTGAACAATGTCCAGACCTCAGTAAAGAAATATTGATGTTTTACCACTTGAAAACCATCAGATGAATGAAAACTGGCTGATCAGAGCAGGTTAATACAAATTGGTTACATGTACCATTAGCATGAATGTAGCACTATATCCAAACCAATATTACACATCTGGAGAGCTTCATTCAAAACACAAACAGATGACCAGTATCTGCCAATTTAGGTCACCCACAACTAAAACTATTACCAGAGAACCAGTCTTAACAATGCCATCCGCTTACCAGACATAGCGAAACTGGATAATGTGTCCATGTACAGACGGTTAGAGCCAGACTTTATGTGGTAAACTGAATGATGTATCAGTTCTGGATGGTTACACACTCAGTGAGGTGTATTCTCATCACAAAAATGACACAAGATATGTAGAGATAGTTTGTGGGCTAATTTCGAAATAGTTATTACATTGACCATAATTTAATAGGAGATGATGTACATACTATGTACAGCTGTCAATGTACCCACTTAATTAAGACATCTTAAGATGTCTTAAGAGTACATCATAGGTTATAATGGCTATAAACTTTATAATGTTTAGGTATATTTGTATAAACAAATAATGGCTATAAACTTTATAATGTTTAGGTACATTTGTATAAACAAATAATAGCTATAAACTTTATAATGTTTATGTACATTTATATAAACAAATAATGGCTATAAACTTTATAATGTTTATGTACAGTTATAAAAAGAAATAATGGCTATAAACTTTATAATGTTTATGCACAGTTATAAAAAGAAATAATGGCTATAAACTTTATAATGTTTATGTACAGTTATAAAAAGAAATAATGGCTATAAACTTTATAATGTTTATGTACAGTTTTATAAACCAATAATTTTTAAAAATACATTTTGATATATATCTCTGCTGTGTTAGTACTTATTTTGTTTTTAATGTAATTACTAATGGTTTTGGTCTGTTAATTTTATAGATATAATAAACTGTTATCAGTCCCATATCACTGTGTTGTTTTATAAATGTATCTATTGTTGAAGGAGTTATTCATACAAAGCTTTTAGTTGAATTTTATTCAGTTTGTTTAAAGTTAGGCACAAAACTAAACAATGAGATATGTTTGCTCTTCCTACCATGGGTATCGAAACCAGTTTCTAGCAATGTAAGTCCGAACACATACTGCTGTGAATTTTATTCAGTGATTTGGAAAGTTACAATATGTCATCATTCTAATAACATTCAATTATTAATACTTTAAACAGCAGGCATAATTCATGTTGTGGTTCCAGAAGATAAACAATCTTTAAAAACCTGAGAAATAAAAAATAAACACACATGTACACAGAAAGTGAAGCCATTTTTATATCAATACAAACCAAAGCTAAAACTACTGTAAGAAACGTACTAGAGAATAGTGAGTGTTTAATTTCAAATAATGAAAAGTTACTTATCTATAAATTCAAATATTGAATTACACCATTAAAAGGACTGAAAACAAACCAGATTCATATGAAACAGTTGTCATAAACAAACACTGTCTTTTCACTTTACCAATACTGAAGTAAAAAATGATTAACACTTGACAATATAATTATGAAGAATTTAACAATCATTAAGTCATGAAATAATCCAAATAATAACACAACACTAAGCAGTCTTGCTTATCCAGAAATCAGCCCTTCTTCAATAAAATTATTATCAACAATTTTTAACACTATATACAAACACTGTTCTTAGTTCATATCCTAAGTCTTCTTATATAGTCTACACCAACATTTGTTCTCTCTCTTCTCTCATGAATTATATTATTGGATAATGATGTTATTGTGCAGTAAAGGCCCTCTCTCTACCAATAGGAGAGTGATGTCAATTCCATGTTTGCTAGCTCCATCTGTACTCATAAATCTTCATTACTGATGAGAAAAGAAGTCGTAAGTTCCTAAAACAAAGTATACACATCAGGAAACTTGTGAGTGAAGTGGCTATTTAATAGGTGGAACAGGGTACAGATGGTCTACTATGAGGTACATCGCTCTTAATACATTATAATCTGTAAAGCAGATTCACTGGATAGATGTTCATGAGGTCGAATGTTTAAAAATAAAGAGTTAAAGATCTGGTACTTACTCTATTATTGATATATAAAACCACCATGAAATTGTCAGAATGGATAATAATCAAACCATCCACTAACATTGGTACGAAATGTAAACATCTCGCTTTGATAGAATAAAGGTCGAGCACACTGATGTGGAGGAATTGCTTATGCTGGTCCAGATGTCTGAGGTGAGATAGCTATTCAGAGATGCACCACAACCAGAAAGATAAGCATCTGTGAAGAGATGTAGGTCTGGTTTGAATTGATTGTGATTTATGACATAAAAACTACTTCATAAGTAGCTGAAGCCTCAAATATTGATCAACATTGGGAATAGAACCCTGGATTTTAGTGTTATAAGTCCATAAACTTAAAATTGATCCATCGATAACCCAACAGTAGAAAAAACTAAAATAAATAGTATACGTCTGCATGTAAAATATAAGTAACTTTTACACGTGAAACTGGTTAATGTCGTCCTTGTGTACAGTGAGCTTATAATATAAATCAGTCAGTTATGAAGTTAACTGGAAATTCTTTTTTTCCAGAACGAGAGTTTAGGTGGAGTTGCCTGAAAGCTAGTGTCACGCAAATACTTAAGAAAGATGCTAACAGAAGATAAAATCTTTCTCTGAAATGGTATCTAATTGAAACAAATTTTTATGTAAGAAAATGTTAACACTCCAAAATCAGATCTGTGGTGACTAACCAGCAGGAGATAATACAAGGGGTGGGGGGTTCCATCTTCTCCTTTACATTTGATGATGTGTTAAAATCTTCCTTTTTTGTACTTTAATGTTTTGCATGTTGTTTGTTAGTGTTTCCTTTATTTTATAGTTGTTTATTAACTAAAGTTTCAAGATTCACTCTAGATGAAATTGAATCTTGAATTTCATATGAATTTTAATACCCTTTTCACTGAGGAAAATTTTCAAAACATTTCTCAATGGGGCTGAATTTTCTTCCTTTTATTTTAGGTTGATCCACTTCTAATCTGTCTTATACTGAAATTATTTCTATTTTGAGAGTCATGTCTATGATGGAAGTCTCTATACCTTTGACTCATACTTACTTTCACACGTTACTGAGTATGATTGAATGAATGGAAGATTTCTGTAGGTTCACTGAAATTCTCTATCAATCCCTATCTATTCTACAAGATCCTTTGTATCAGTTGAATACTCAACGTCTGTATACATTTCCCACCCATCTAAGAAAGAAAAGCCTCTCTTTTTTGGGCCTTCGTGCCACATCCTTCAGCTCAGATGGTAAATTAATTTATTCAGGATTATACCAAGTTATCCACATACCTGCCTATTTCCACACATTAAAATTATATAGATCATGATGAAAAATCATATGTACAGTTACAGAACAACTTATTACACATTGATTTTCTAAGACAATTATCATAAACTCTTGCATTTCAAACTTTCCAACATCAGTTTAGGGTTTAATAAACAACACCATAATAAACAGAAAAAAGTTTAAACAAAACATCACTGGTGATGAAAAATGAATTAAGAAGTGTCATGAGATAAAAGTAAAGATTCAGAATGGAACACAGCTGTGAAATGATGTACACATAATGAGAGAAGATACAAACTGGAACATAACTGAGAAATGATGTCCACATAATGAGAGAAGATACAGAATGGAACATAGCTGTGAAATGATGTCCACATAATGAGAGAAGATACAGAATGGAACACAGCTGTGAAATGATGTACACATAATGAGAAAAGATACAAACTGGAACATAACTGAGAAATGATGTCCACATAATGAGAGAAGATACAGAATGGAATATAGCTGTGAAATGATGTCCACATAATGAGAGAAGATACAGAATGGAACACAGCTGTGAAATCATGTACACATAATGAGAGGATGGCTGAATACTGTCCTCAAGAGGAAACGAAGTTGACAAAGCCTTAAGTTGTAGATGGAAATAAATAAACAAGCTAAATTTCCCATTGAAAATGGGAGATGAAAGAGGAAGTGAAGTTGTAGGCTGCATAATGAAAATCACTAATATATGAAAATAAGCTGTTACGTCATCAACATGTAACTACTTTACCTAGCCATTGTTGAGATTTGACTTATGTGAGGTAGTTCTTCTCTCACAATAGAGACAGAATTAGTAATACAAGCTTGTAAGTTCATAAGCTTAAAAATATAAGTCAAAAACCAAAGTAAATCTCTATCATTTAAAAATGCATCTTTCGAATGCAGAACTATATAGGGAGCTAACAATTTGGTAGGTGGTGTCCACTCTAACTGTTAGAAAGCAAATGTATCATCCCACTTTTGCCACTCTCTTGCTTTACATGTGGCTTTTGGACAAGCTGCACATGTACTTTCCATTCCTATATCCTTTTTCCTTTGTTCCATATCAGAGAAGATTATAACTGGCTGAGTATTCCACAATCTACAAAATCCTACTGATTATTTTGTGAGAGAATTGGTTTTAGAAAGGAATTTGACCAACCAAATAATATTAGTTGACTAAGGAACCCTCATCATACATTCTCCAGCTGGTTTATTCCTGGGAGGTCTGGTACAGAAAAAGAGATGGATCAGTCTAGATGTATTGGTAAATAAGATAAACCAGACAGCATATCTACAGTTAAGAATGTCATACTCATTTTACATACAATTTAGTGACCTAGACTTTCAAGATGGAAGAATAATATACCTGGTTAGTGTGTTTTCTCACTGGCTTATTCCTCTTACAAAATAACATTCCAACCAGATTCTTTGGACACTTTCCGAGGACTGCTTGTCCAGGTTCCTAAACCAAGTAAATGTGAGATCCCCAGTGACATTCCTGTTGTTACATTAGTTTCAGTAAGATATCGAATCAAAGTTAATATTTTCTTACAGTGAAAATATATTTCTGACAGTTACTATACTCTCCTCACACTTCTGGTGCTTCTTTTCTGACTAATACAGAATTGAAGAATGTGTACTACAGTAAACAGGAAGTTAGCTGTGATAGTGGTGTGTGTTTTGTGAAGAGTTGTTCTTGGACATTTACATGCTACAACGCAGCTAAATCACATTGAAACGTAAAGTAGGTGGGAGTTTCAAGGCTAGGAGAGAGTATAAACATTTTCACTCTTTGAAGGTTGCAATGAACAATAAGAATTCTTATTGAAAATGGTATGAAAACTGATATTTTAGGGTATGTACAGTGATATGATATAACTTCCTATGTATACATAACACATAAACCATCAGTTATAAATATAACTAGAAAAATAAAACTGAATATAACACATGGCAACCGATAATGTACTTAATATTTAAAATTAATTTATAAATAAAATCAGGTATAATAACTTTATATCAAACACAAAATATTTAAATAAAAATGTTGTTGAATAACTTATTGAAAAAATATGTCGAGGAATAAATATTTTTGCAAGTATAACATCGTACAACATGAAATTATATTGTGTGTGTGTTATTATAACATTATATAACATTAAATTATCTTGTGTGTGTGTGTGTTATTTTGTAATAAAGCCATATCGAGCTATCTGACATGTTCACTGATGACAATGAAAACCCTGATTTTATCCTTGTAATTATGTAGTAAAGTGCTGTACCACCTCGTTTTCAAGAATTTCCAGGTATGTCAGTGTTTTTAAATATTTTAATCTAACCTAGACTGTGCTAACGATCTACTTAAATAGATGTTACAAACTTGGGACTTCCTAATAGAGCCACAAGTCTATTCATGTGTTACTACTGATATAGTCACCAATATGGTTGCCTTCAAACTTTACTCATCTTGGCTCATTTATTGTAGATGATATTTAACTCACAGTGTGGGGATGCTTTCTTGGTAAACACAGATGAATTCCTTTGAGATGGACCAAAATTACCAAGAGGTTTCAGAGATGTCACAGAAAATTAAAGTATATCTAAGGGTAAAAATGTAGTACTACTCAGTTACACAGTTTACCACATCACTCTAAGTAACAAAACATCACTGGAGAAACACAAGTTACAGCAAAATATACTTTGAACTTTAAATACGAACAATTAATGTGGACTTAAATCGAGGTGAAAATGTAAAACATGTACAAATTACATGGTTAGCAATTAAGTAATAAAGATATTTCACAGGGAAAACATCAGTACTTATTAAAAACTAGATTTATTTTAATATGTTAAATATCATGAGATCAGTTAAAATAATCTATGAAGTTTAAAAACGTATTATATTCAATGTTTACAAACTTATCACTGAGAAAGAGAATATGTTTTGGAATAAATTATCTATCACAAGTGTCAATCATGTCTTAGCTGTGTACAGTTTCAAAATTAATGTATCAATGTTTCAACATGTATTGTACAAAAAAATTACTAAAACAGCTTCGTTTTTTGTTTGTTTGTTTTTTAAAGAATTTCCAACTCATAAATGAGACACCAAGACTGAAATTCTAATAAACATTTGGCCTGGTTTTTGAATAAATTTGGTATTAATTGAAATGTCATATATTGTTACTAGTTTTTGCCAAATGTTGGTTATTTTTCTGCCTATATCGGAAATATATGGTATGCAACAGTATATGGTTTCATGATTTTTTTATTTGTAAGGTATATTTACTTTAGTTGGTTGATTTTCCTTTATGTCTAGGTGTGTGCGTATTATATTTAACTATGGTTTGTGGAGGAAACTTGTTGATGTTGATGAAGTATTGTTTTATTTTGTCTAATTCATCATTAATTTAATCTGGTGAGCATATTTCGTTTCTTAGTGTGTTGAGTTTTTGTTCTGTTTCATGTGCTGTGTCCCAAGGTATGTATAGTCCGGTATGGATGATTTTTAGGTGGATTTCTGTTTTAAATTGCGTGTCGGTTCTTGTAATTTTGAGTTAAGAAATGATATTTGATTGCTTTCTTTCTGTTCACATGTGAAGTTAATGTTGGGATATATAGAGTTAATGTGATTAAAAAAATTAAGCGTGTGTTGTGTGGATGTGAATCTCAATCGTCGCTCTACATATCTGTACCAGTTTAGTGGCTGATGTAATGCTGTGTTCATTGCTTGTGTTTCAACTTGTGTCAGAAAAATATTGGCTAGAATTGGTGATACTGGGTTGCCCATGCTTAGGCAATTTGTTTGTATATAGTTGTGGTTGTTGAACATGAAGTTTGTCTTCATTGTTGTGAATTCTATATGGGGTTGCTGGGAATGTCTATTGATGAGTTAGAGTCTCATACAGAGTTCTAAAGCTATCTTACAGGTTTCAGTGGTTGGGACTTCTGTAAAGAGGGATATAACATTGAAACTGGCCATTAAGGCTTTATGATTAAGTTGATTAAGATTAGACTTGAAATTAAAAGAGTCTTTGATGAATGAGTTGGCTGATGTTACATATTTGGAGAATGCCCATGCTTTGTATTTACCAAGATTGTAATTAAACAATTCATATGTGGATGTTATTGGTCATATTGGATGATCTAATTTAAGAGGTTTGGGGATGCCGAATATTTGTGGTGTGTGTGAGTCGGTCTTGTATGAGGTAGGAATAAAGTTTTTGAAACTGTGTTGGCTTTTTCATTTTTAGTGGTAATTTGTTCAGTTGCATTTCATGTGTCTTTGTTGGATTTGTGTGTATTGGTTTTAATTTGTTTTTTTCTCCGATAGGATGTTCTTTATTTTTTGGATGTATTCATTCATGTTCATTATGACTATAACGTTTCCTTTATCTGCTTTTAAAATTTTTATGTTTTTGTCTTGTTTTAGGTTTTTAATGGAATTAATGTCTCTTTTTGTAAGATTGTTTTTAGCTTTCTGTTGTGAAATTATGTTGATGGTTTAGTGAGAAAATTATTTGAAAAATCGTTTAAAATGTTGTTTTAGGTGTTTTGGAAAATATAAATTTTTAATTTTTTTGGGAAGTTTGGCTGTCGAAAGTCAATAAAATTGTCAGAGTTGTCTTTCTGTTGGTTGTTTTCTGAGGAAAGTATCACAAGTCTCCTGGCTAGGTCTTCTAAACATGTTTTAATTTCTAATGTTGGACCTTAGAACCAACCTAGAAAGTAACCAATATTTGGCAAAAACTAGTTGCAAAATATGACATTCTAGTTAATACCAAATTTATTCAAAAATCAAGCACAAATCTAAGTTCTATATTATGTAAAAACTACAATGACAAACACCACACCAATATTATTTATAAAATACAATGTGATAACTCCACCGACTTCTATATTGGAGAAACAAGTAGAAAAATGGAAACCACATTCAAAGAACACAAACAGTCACCTTCACACGCGTTTCAAACACTGCAATTCAATCTTTGGCTTTCCTTCCATCCAACAGTTCCTCAACTGCAGAAGTAAAACACTGGAATTTATTCTTCAACAGAACAGAATTATTATGATCAATTTCCTAACTTTTAAGTCAAATAGTGTTCTTTCTGCCTTCCTGATTGTCAATGTTAGTTGATATATCTTTTCCATGTAAATGTTTAAGCTCCTCCTGAAATCTTACTGTCATTCTCCACAGTCTACACTTTACCTGCCTCTTCTTTAATGAGGATAATCTCCAATTTACAAATTCTACACATAAATTGCACATCTTCATTACTAGCTTCCTTCAAAATACCTGCCAGTCCAAAGCTCCCAAATGAAATCCCGTCATTGTGCTCGTTACATCTGACAAACTCTTTGAACGCTTGTCTCCAAGTCTTAACCGTTGTATTGATACTTGCAGCCTTACAGTTATCAATACTAATTAGCATAATCTTTGCTAACAGCTACTACTGAGCTTAACATTTAAGAACCAATTACATTATTTTTTTTATCTCTACTCCTTCTTCACAATAACATAATGAAGTTTAGCTATATAGAACTTTATAAATTAGTATAACTGTCAACATATGTGAGGTTAATAACAAAATATTGTAGTCTGATTTATAATCTACCTATTTTTATAGGCTGGATCTAAACTAGCGATCTTACTTGAAGTAATAAAGTTAATTCTTAAAACACCAAAAGATATTAAAACTTTTATAATAGGCTCGTTACAGTTACTTGAGTTCACTAATTTTGCTGTAATAATAAAATACGAAGAGAAAAACAGTTTTAGTAAACTATATTTTAGATTATATTTACTTAATATAAAAATATATTTATCCTGTTCCACGATTTATCACAAGCTTATCTTTAACAAAGCCTAAAGTACCGTTACAATGTTAAGCCTATTTAAAATTAAACCTTGTTGTAAAATCAACACATTTTAAATTTTAAGTTTAAATTGTGACCATCTTTCTTTTATTTACAAATCAGACTATATCTAGTTGTTATTTAACCCAAATGACTTCGAATTTTAATATCAAGATTAATAAACTCACAAATTTATAAGAGCGACCACTCTCACCCTGCATCTCAAAACAGATTTGATGATGAGCGTTAACATCTAAAAAATATATATATATATATTTGATAGCATTTAAACGACAAAAGCAACCTGAGCGTTGAGAGAATTTTGTTCAATCGGAAATTTAGAATGAACAGATTTAAATAATAACAAATGCAACGAAATGTACAAAATAACATTTGATACACACGTGTTAGAAAAACTACTGTAAAGAAAGGCTCAAATATAAGAATAAACCATTAATATAATGATAAATATGAAATATTATTACTTCATCAGCTTTTGTGTCCTTTCCAACAATATAGTAAGCTACTTTAGAAATACTCAACAATATACACCGTATCTTAGGAACCAAACTATCACTACACTAAGTATCGAAGTCTCTGTGAAAAAAAACAACTGCGGCGTATATTTCACAATATTAATTTAACTTACATAATTACAAAGGCTCTTTGGAAGATTTGAGTTGACATTATAATGATGTCTATTTTGGAGTGTTTAACTCATGTATTTGTGTTGCTTCTAATATGCTGTTGGAGGGATATCATAATCTTGACTTTCTTTAGGGGTTTAATCGTAACATCAATAATGGCTTCTATATGCTATTTAATTAAAGTAATGATGGCTTCCAGTAAATGTAAAACCATGGAAGATATGAAAGATGCTTTAAAATATATGTCTAAAGAAATCTGTACGGATATCTTGATATATCTGATTATAGTTGAGGTAGCTGACCTACGACGACTACATTACGTATCCATGATGAATATCGCAAGATACCTGATTAACGTAGTTGTGGTGGTTCTCCTTATCTGTTTAATTACCTCAGCCATGATAAATGCACTAAAACATTCAAATAATGTCTTTATAGTGGTTATCCTAAGTTGTTTCCTTAATATAATCCTGATGGTTCTCAGCAGATGTTTGACGAACATTGTCATGATAGCCGTATTAATATGTTTAACTTCATTATTCATATTAATTGTTTTGATGCGTGTGACTAAAATTGGAATAATAGATATCGTGAGATACTTACCTGAAAAGGTGATGATCAGTATCTTAGAGAAACTGATTAAAGTAATAATAATGACTACACTCCGATTTATAATAAAAAAAATACATGATAGCTGTCCCATATATCTCATTTTACGTAGTAATTAAGGTTAAAATATTTTTTTTAATTTAATACGGAAATGATTAGTGATGTCGATAAACACCCACGTGTAGAGAAATTTTATGCAAAACGGCTCGTTTGGGTTGAGAAATTATTTTACATGAAAGAGCGAACAACGTTTCGACCTTCTTCGATCATCGTCAGGTTCACAAAGAAAGAGGTAACTGACCGGAAGCTGACCACATGTTTGGAAGGGGTTGTGCAACTGAGTGTCGGAATGTAGAGGTCGGTGTTAGATGTTTGAATATATAATTTTATTTATTTTATTATATTAATATAGCTATAAAGGCATTCCTTTATATTGGTTTATTTTGGGTTTAAGTTGTTGTATAAGTAAGGCTTCTTTAATTTTGCGTTTGTTTATGTTTGTTTTTTTATTTAGTATTTGAGTGTTTTCTATGGTTATGTTGTGTTTATTTGACTTGCAGTGTTCGAAAACGTGTGAAGGTGACTTGTTATGTCCTTTGAATCTGGTTCCCATTTTTCTACTTGTTTCTCCAATATAAACGTCGTGGCAGTTATCACATTGTATTTTATAAATAATGTTGGTGTGGTGTTTGTCAGTGTAGTTTTACATGGTATAGACCTCAGTTTGTGCCTGGTTTTGAATAAATTTGGTATTAACTGGAATGTCATATTTCGTTACTAGTTTTGCCAAATGTTGGTTATTTTTCTGCTGATGTCAGGAATATATGGTATGCAGGAGTATATGGTTCAGTGATTTTTGATTCGTGAGATATATTTACTTTTGTTGATTTTGCTTTCTGTCTAGGTGTGTGCGTATAATGTTTTCTACGGTTTGTGGAGGAAACTTATTGATGTTGATGAAGTATTGTTTCATTTTGTCTAATTCATAGTTAATTTTATCTCGTGAGCATAGTTTTATGGCTGTGTCTATTTGGTTTCTTGATGGTTGATGGTTTTGTGAGACAATTCTTTGAAAAAATCGTTTAAGATGTTGTTTTTGGTGTTTCTGGAAAATATAAATTTTAATTTTACCTGGGAAGTTTGGCTCTTGGATGTCAATAAAATTATCTAAGTTGTCTTCTATCTGTTGGTTGTTTCCTTGTTTTTTGTTTTCTGTAGAAAGTATCACAAGTCTCCTGGCAAGATTTTCTAAACATGTTTTGATTTCTATAGTTGAAATGTACCTAGGTGCTATTGCAGAAGTTGAGTCCTTTGGGACTCAGCACATGAAACAAAACAAAACTCAACATACTAAGAAACCAAATAAACACAGCCATAAAACTATGCTCACCAGATAAAATTAACTATGAATTAGACAAAATAAAACAATACTTCATCAACATCAATAAGTTTCCTCCACAAGCCGTAGAAAACATTACACGCACACACCGAGACAGAAAGCAAAATCAACCAACAAAAGTAAATATATCTCACGAATCAAAAATCACGAAACCATATACTGCTGCATACCATATATTCCTGACATTAGCAGAAAAATAACCAACATTTGGCAAAAAACTATCAACGAAATATGACATTCCAGTTGATACCAAATTTATTCAAAACCAGGCACAAAACTGAGATCTATACTATGTAAAACTACACTGACAAACACCACACCAACATTATTTATAAAATACAATGTGATAACTGCCACGACGTCTATATTGGAGAAACAAGTAGAAAATGGGAACCAGATTCAAAGGGACATAAAAGTCACCTTCACACGTTTTCGAACACTGCAAGTCAAATAAACACAACATAACCATAGAAAACACTCAAATACTAAATAAAGAAACAAACATAAACAAACGCAAAATTAAAGAAGCCTTACTTATACAACAACTTAAACCCAAAATAAACCAATATAAAGGAACGCCTTTATAGCTATATTATATAATAAAATAAATAAAATTATATATTCAAACATCTAACACCGCCCTTTACATTCCGACATTCAGTTACACAACCCCTTCCAAACATGTGGTCAGCTTCCGGTCAGTTACCTCTTTCTTTGTGAACCTGACGATGACCGAAGAAGGTCGAAACGTTTTCGCTCTTCCATGTAAAATATATTCTCAACCCAATCGAGCCATTTTGCACATGTAGTTATGATGATTGTTACGAGAGAAAAAAAAAAAATTCGTATATAGAGAATATAAATTCTTTTGATAATTATCAAAATTTTGTAATCAGTCAAGTAGACTAGTATATGGGAATAACATGTTAAGAAAAATTTAGTGTTTAGTAAACATCAAAGATATCACACACTGTAAAGAACAACATGGAAATGAAATCCAAAGAGCTATTGAAGTGAGTGTAAAATCTTCCAAATAAACAATTTATTCATGTCTTATCTGAATGAGGTTAAACGTTTTATAAACTTAAGAAACACCGAGATAAATTAATTCAGTCAGTATTTATTAGACGATTAGGTGTGACAGCATTATTACAGCTAATTATCTGATTGATAGTTGTACAGAAATATTTGTTCATGTTGATTACTGAATAAAGAAATAGAAGTGAGTGAGTACAAGTGAATTTGTAATAAAATATTACATAACAACTATGCATTTCAAAAAAATTATAAATAATTTAATTATGGGTTCAAAGCCAGGGTGTTTTTTAAAGTAATTATGACAATAAAAGTACTTTTTGCGTTTATTTCTTTTGTATGCAGTAAGATTTTACAGCTTCTTTGAAGGGAAGAGAAAAATCTGAAGGAATATTACGTGTTTAAGTACAAATTATTCAAAGAATAGTCAATGAACTCCGATGCATGGAGGATGTTGGATGAGCGGTTGCTTATGCTAACAGTAATATTTAGCTGAGTTAATAAAACTACAACACATAACCACGATTTTGTGTTAAGATATCTAAAAGGAGAAAACTGACAGAACCAGAATGTGTAATATTTATAATGAAGATTACACTGAAACCAGAAAATAACCAGTATAGTGATTATTTTATCACAGTTATTAGGGTGATAACCGTGATTTACTTTAACCATTGACTTGTGAAATACTCGCAATCACTGTAGAGCACGTGGCAAAATATCAAATGACAATTACTGTATCTTTGGTTTTAATAGTTTAGAAACGAAATTTATGGTATATTGATAATGATACAAAATACAGTTAAATTTGAACTCAACATCAAAGTAAACTATCATTAACTGATTACTACTTGGTCCTAGTTATTTAAGAGATTGTGATATAAGTAAAATAGTTTTGTTGTAGAGATTGGCTTTAGTTTTAAGAAAGGAGGTTTTAGGGTTGTTTAAGAGTTCTTCTGGTTTATATGAATTTTACTTCAAAGGTTTTCATCGTTTCTTTGTATTAGTTTCTTGTCAAAAACACCTTTGATGTGATAAAATGAAATCAAAATTGGCGACTAAAGTGTTAGCTACACTTAAAGCGTTGATAAGAATTTTACAGCAAATATCCATTCACTGGTTAACCAGTTTCTGTTCAGTTTAGAGTATTATGATGAATAAAACAACAACAACAAAACATCAATGCGTAGCTTATTTAACTGAATATTTAATGTACATTCTTATCAATACTGTCAGTGTAGCTACCAGTTTGGCCTTCAGTTTTTATTTTATTCTTTCAAGCTAAGTTAAAAGACTTGATAGTTATTTTAGGTTTGTCAGAAAACCGGGAGGTTCTCAAAAATGAATGATTTTGTATTCGCCCCCTTTTCTGGCTTTCAGTAATTTTGATGGGTTTATGGTTGTTTCTCTGATAAGTTGATTTGTCGTGGTTCAGGCGTGAAGAAAAACTATAAAAGGAGAGTTGTCTTCTTGATGGTGATTTGACAAGGGGTGTTTTAAAACTTTCTGCCTGAAATCGATAAACCGATCACGAGCAGCAGATCCAAACAGCAGAGACCCGTCTCATGTAGACCAGCGCATCACGTCCCAAAGAAGACACAAAGCCAGAACTTGAGTTTATTGCATCACAAAGGTCAGTTACATATTACAATTTTACATACAATTATATGCATGGTAATTAACTTTATACTTAACAGAAATTTACAACATATTTTGTTTATAGAGTTCATAGATACAAAACATAAATTATAAAATTACTAAACATTGAATATATTGGTAAAATAGAGAACATAACCTCACATTGAATAATATAAACAAGATACACATGATTATTAATGAATATATTTGGTCCATTGTTTCTTATGGCCATTAAACTGATAAAAGAGGGAGGTAGAGCCACAAGGTAAAACTCTCAAGTTGGTTGTTTTAGTGAGTGCTTGTTTTGTGACTAATGTGATTTAAGGGAGGAAAAAACTTGGTCCATGAGGCGGCGGGTGTTTGTGCAACATTGAATAGGTTATTTCGGGTTTTGGTCTTATTTTAGTATAATGACGTTGAATTTCTTGTTTTCTATAAGTAAGAGCCGATTGTATAGACGTGAATTCGGTAGGCAATTCGTACTGCTTTTAGTTGGGTAGACTCAAGTGGCACAGCGCAATGTCTGCGAACTTACAATGGCAGAAACTATAGTGGGCAAAGCACAGATAACCCCTCGTGTAGCTTTGTATTTAATAACAACAACAACCTCAAGCCAAGTTTTACAAAGATGTGAGGCATGTTGTATGTTACTGGACATTCGTATTCCACAACAGATTTTATATAGGCATTTTATATTATCATCATCGAAACCCGGTTTTTAGCGTTGTAAGTCAGCAAACATACCGCTGAGACACTGGGGGTAAAGGTAAATAGACAATCCACTGCAATTTTTTAATATGTACTGTTTTTATAATAGAAAAGGTAGATTGACAAAATACTGCACTTTCTTGGAATGTTCTGTTTTATAACACAAAAGGTAGATAAACAAAATACCGCACTTTCTTGAAAAGTTAGCTAGACATAGTATTGCATTTTCCTGGAATGTCATTTTTATAATACAGAAATATAAATAAATACTACACTTCTCTCAAAATATTGTATTCTGTAATTTTGAATAATTTTGGCTTCTTTTAACTACGAAAGAAAATTACATTAATTAACAAACGAATATATACTGACCAAATAGGAAAGGAATTCAGATTAATTTTTTTTATTCTTTATAGCAGGGCGTAGATATTTTACACCCAAATGGGTGGAATACATTTTTTCAACCACTTACGTAGACTTCAATTTACAAATTGGTAATCTCTGATTACGTTAACCTGAAAGCTGTAAACATGCAGTCACAGAGTAATCTTGTTGCCTGGCCCGGCATGGCCTAGCGTAAAGCGCGGTGACCGCTGTAATCCGAGGGTCGCGGGTTCGCGCCCGCGTCGCGTTAAACATGCTCGCCCTCCCAGCCGTGGGGTGTATAATGTGACGGTCAATCCCACTATTCGTTGGTAAAAGAGTAGCCCAAGAGTTGGCGGTGGGTGGTGATGACTAGCTGCCTCTAGTCTTACACTGCAAAATTAGGGACGGCTAGCACAGATAGCCTCAGAAGCTTTGTGCGAAATTCCAAAACAAACAAACAAACAAAATCTTGTTGCCACGATACTTGCATGTATACTTAGACCTGACTGACTGATACACTACGGGAACTATCGCTTAGAAGCACGCCTATGTTGAAGATGTACATTTGGCTACTGAAAAGCTACGCCTAGGGCCTAATTATGTAATTCGATTGGTAAAAACACGAGAATCACAAGAACAAACACACAATTTGTAGGCCTGTGACAGAATAAAACAATTCAACAAACCAAACTGTAGGGGTGATGATTGTATGCAATATATTCTCAACTAAAATGAAGGGGAGATGTATAATCTCCATCCACCCCAGGATCTACGCAGCTGTTCCATAGTTTACAATATCAGAGTGAATCCGTAAGGTTAAGTTTTATTGATTTTGTACAGATGTACGAAGACAGACCACGATATCTACAATACTAAAGTCTATAACATCCACATTGGTAAGACCTACTTGTGATTAGTGTTGTGTTACCTCAGCTGCATAATATTAAAAAAAGGGAAATACGATAAACACAACACTTTATTACTACTAAAATACATGTAAAATGATAATAAATACACGTGATTTTAACATAAGGATATACTGTTAGTGCAATCAGTACAAACATTTTAAATAATTAAAACCACAAAGTCGTTTATTTTAAGAAGTTTAAGAAAGCCTTCTTCTTGTAGCCCATGCTAGATGTAGAGCAACAAACAGTTAATTGAGTATATCCAACACAGGTTAAGGAACCGTGTCATCTGAAGCATGTGCTATACTAGTAACTGCAAACAATGAGAGTTTTCCAGGCTAGTAAGCAAGCAGACACCTAAGGAACTTGATAAGGAAAACATTAACAATGAGAGACGTCTGTTTTAACCACTAGAGGAACCGGTAGACTACTGTTACAGCTTTAGTTCGAAGTTACGTGTGTCTTGACCGCTAGGTGAGGAACAAGGTAAGCTACTTTTACAACTTCAGTTTGAATTTACATCTATCTTAACCACTAGGAGGAACCAGGTAATCTTATTGTTAGAACTTTATTTAGAAGTTACGTCTGTCTTAACAATTAGGAGGAACTAAGTTATTGTTGTTAGAACTTTAGTCAGAAGTTACGTCTTTCTTAACCATTAGGAGAAACCAAGTTAGCTATTCACTTGATGTATCAGATTAAGTTTAAGAAAGCCTCTTCTCTTGTAGCCCATAGCTAGATGTAGAGCAACAAACAGTTAATTGAGTATATCCAACACAGGTTAAGGAACCGTGTCATCTGGAGCATGTGCTCTACTAGTAACTGCAAATAATGAGAGTTTTCCAGGCTAGTAAGCAAGCAGACACCTAAGTAACTTGATAAGGAAAGCATTATGAGAGACGTCTGTTTTAACCACTAGGAGGAACCTGGTAGATTACTGTTACAGCTTTTAGTTCGAAAGTTACGTCTGTCTTGACCGCTAAGAGGAACAAGGTAAGCTACTTTTACAACTTTAGTTTGAATTTACATCTATCTTAACCACTAGGAGGAACCAGGTAATCTATTGTTAGAACTTTATTTAGAAGTTACGTCTGTCTTAACAATTAGAGGAACTAAGTTAGCTATTGTTAGAACTTTAGTCAGAAGTAAAGCCCTTTCTTAACCATTAGGGAAGCCAAGTTAGTTATTCACTTGATGTATCAGATTAAGTTTAAGAAAGCCTTCTTCTTGTAGCCCATGCTAGATGTAGAGCAACAAACAGTTAGTTGAGTATATCCAACACAGGTTAAGGAACCGTGTCATCTGAAGCATGTGCTCTACTAGTCACTGCAAATAATGAGAGTTTTCCAGGCTAGTAAAGCAAGTAGACACCTAAGGAACTTGATAAGGAAAGCATTAACAATGAGAGACGTCTGTTTTAACCACTAGGAGGAACCGGTAGTCTACTGTTACAGCTTTCTTTAGTCGAAGTTACGTGTGTCTTGACCGCTAAGAGGAACAAGGTAAGCTACTTTTACAACTTTAGTTTGAATTTACATCTATCTTAACCACTAGGAGGAACCAGGTAATCTATTGTTAGAACTTTATTTAGAAGTTACGTCTGTCTTAACAATTAGGAGGAACTAAGTTAGCTGTTGTTAGAACTTTAGTCAGAAGTTACGTCTTTCTTAACCATTAGGAGAAACCAAGTTAGCTATTCACTTGATGTATCAGATTAAGTTTAAGAAAGCCTTCTTCTTGTAGCCCATGCTAGATGTAGAGCAACAAACAGTTAATTGAGTATATCCAACACAGGTTAAGGAACCGTGTCATCTGAAGCATGTGCTCTACTAGTAACTGCAAACAATGAGAGTTTTCCAGGCTAGTAAGCAAGCAGACACCTAAGGAACTTGATAAGGAAAACATTAACAATGAGAGACGTCTGTTTTAACCACTAGGAGGAACCGCGTAGACTACTGTTACAGCTTTAGTTCTGAAGTTACGTGTGTCTTGACCGCTAAGAGGAACAAGGTAAGCTACTTTTACAACTTCAGTTTGAATTTACATCTATCTTAACCACTAGGAGGAACCAGGTAATTTATTGTTAGAACTTTATTTAGAAGTTACGTCTGTCTTAACAATTAGGAGGAACTAAGTTAGCTGTTGTTAGAACTTTAGTCAGAAGTTACGTCTTTCTTAACCATTAGGAGAAACCAAGTTAGCTATTCACTTGATGTATCAGATTAAGTTTAAGAAAGCCTTCTTCTTGTAGCCCATGCTAGATGTAGAGCAACAAACAGTTAATTGAGTATATCCAACACAGGTTAAGGAACCGTGTCATCTGAAGCATGTGCTCTACTAGTCACTGCAAATAATGAGAGTTTTCCAGGCTAGTAAGCAAGCAGACACCTAAGTAACTTGATAAGGAAAGCATTAACAATGAGAGACGTCTGTTTTAACCACTAGGAGGAACCGGGTAGACTACTGTTACAGCTTTAGTTCGAAGTTACGTGTGTCTTGACCGCTAAGAGGAACAAGGTAAGCTACTTTTACAACTTCAGTTTGAATTTACATCTATCTTAACCACTAGGAGGAACCAGGTAATTTATTGTTAGAACTTTATTTAGAAGTTACGTCTGTCTTAACAATTAGGAGGAACTAAGTTAGCTGTTGTTAGAACTTTAGTCAGAAGTTACGTCTTTCTTAACCATTAGGAGAAACCAAGTTAGCTATTCACTTGATGTATCAGATTAAGTTTAAGAAAGCCTTCTTCTTGTAGCCCATGCTAGATGTAGAGCAACAAACAGTTAATTGAGTATATCCAACACAGGTTAAGGAACCGTGTCATCTGAAGCATGTGCTCTACTAGTCACTGCAAATAATGAGAGTTTTCCAGGCTAGTAAGCAAGTAGACACCTAAGGAACTTGATAAGGAAAGCATTAACAATGAGAGACGTCTGTTTTAACCACTAGGAGGAACCTGGTAGACTACTGTTACAGCTTTAGTTCGAAGTTACGTACTGTCTTGACCGCTAAGAGGAACAAGGTAAGCTACTTTTACAACTTTAGTTTGAATTTACATCTATCTTAACCACTAGGAGGAAATAGGTAATCTATTGTTAGAACTTTATTTAGAAGTTACGTCTGTCTTAACAATTAGGAGGAACTAAGTTAGCTGTTGTTAGAACTTTAGTCAGAAGTTACGTCTTTCTTAACCATTAGGAGAAACCAAGTTAGCTATTCACTTGATGTATCAGATTAAGTTTAAGAAAGCCTTCTTCTTGTAGCCCATGCTAGATGTAGAGCAACAAACAGTTAATTGAGTATATCCAACACAGGTTAAGGAACCGTGTCATCTGAAGCATGTGCTCTACTAGTCACTGCAAATAATGAGAGTTTTCCAGGCTAGTAAGCAAGCAGACACCTAAGGAACTTGATAAGGAAAACATTAACAATGAGAGACGTCTGTTTTAACCACTAGGAGGAACCGTGTAGACTACTGATACAGCTTTAGTTCGAAGTTACGTGTGTCTTGACCGCTAAGAGGAACAAGGTAAGCTACTTTACAACTTCAGTTTGAATTTACATCTATCTTAACCACTAGGAGGAACCAGGTAATTTATTGTTAGAACTTTATTTAGAAGTTACGTCTGTCTTAACAATTAGGAGGAACTAAGTTAGCTGTTGTTAGAACTTTAGTCAGAAGTTACGTCTTTCTTAACCATTAGGAAAAACCAAGTTAGCTATTCACTTGATGTATCAGATTAAGTTTAAGAAAGCCTTCTTCTTCAGCAGCCCATGCTAGATGTAGAGCAACAAACAGTTAATTGAGTATATCCAACACAGGTTAAGGAACCGTGTCATCTGAAGCATGTGCTCTACTAGTCACTGCAAATAATGAGAGTTTTCCAGGCTAGTAAGCAAGTAGACACCTAAGGAACTTGATAAGGAAAGCATTAACAATGAGAGACGTCTGTTTTAACCACTAGGGAGGAACCTGGTAGACTACTGTTACAGCTTTAGTTCGAAGTTACGTCTGTCTTAACCACTAGGAGGAACCAAGTTAGCTATTGTTAGAACTTTAGTCAAAAAGTTACATCTTTCTTAACGACTAAAATGAATCAAGTTAGCTATTGTTAGAACTTTAGTTACAGAATAATCCGTTGAAACATCAACAGTTATACTATTAAAACAGTTTTATTATAAACCTTTGTAAGTGCTGTTTTCAAGCGTAGTTTACGTTATTATAGATAAGCACTGACAAACATAATCCATCTGGTTTACGTGTTATAAAGGAACGATATCAAAATTCAAAAAATAACTATTTAATGTGTTTATATACATGAACCTTCCTGTTAGTGTATAGGTATATCATATTAAACATGAAAAGGACTTTCGTTACAACAGTCTCTTCACTTCAACATAATATCAACAATCCAACACAACTTTTACACTCCATTGATTTTAGCCATCCATGTAGAATGCAGACTCTGGACTCCATAAGTATTTATATTTTAAGCAAAAGCTGTTAAAACAAAGAAATGAAACAGTTTTAATAAAAATAATACAGTCACACACACACACATATATATATATACACACGTACAAAATAATACACTAAAATATATATATATATATATATATATACACATTACAAAAAACAAAGCATGTTTTCGTGTTCTCCATACTGAGGTGTTTTTTTATTAATTTTGTGAGATAACAGCTGCTAGCAAACTGAGAAATTCGTCCCTAAAATCTAAAGATGTCTTTGATGTAAAGGAATGTATCGTGTATTAGGGTTAGCGAGCCTAGAAGATCACTTCCTGATATAGGTTAAATAACGTTCGTTATCACCTTTATTATTTATGTAAAATATTTTCCTAATTTTACAAAACTGATCCTCCTGATTTCTAGCAGCAGACGTAAAATAACGAAAGACCAAAAGTTAAGAGTCATTCTGGATCGCGTTAAAACACACTATAAAGAATCTCACTGAATCTAGTCTTGTTTTCAGAGATTCAGACTTGTTATAGTTTGGCCTATATAGCCCTATGATATTTAGGTTACGTACCTTTGGCAAGAAGCGTTAACAAGGAAATTAAATAAAATATTGCCATGATGCTCCTCGTTCTGGTTTCTTGTGTCAATATTCCTCCAGTGTAAAGTAGGTGTTGAGATTCTTGAACGTTACCACAGGGTAAGTGAGAAAACCATATACCTAGTCCTTCAGTATTACTACAGTAACAACAGAATGTTTATACCTAGTCCTCAGTGCTGCTACAATAACAATATAACGTATATACTTAGTCCTTCAGTGTTACTACAATAACAATATAACGTGTATAACTAGCCTTTCAGTGTTACTACTATAACAACAGAATGTATGTACCTAATCCTTCAGTGTTAGTATAATAACAACATAGTGTATATACCTAATCCTTCAGTACTACTGTGGTAAAACGTGATGTGTACCTAGTCCTTCAATGGTACCACAGTTACGACAGAGTATTATATATACACACACATCTAATCTTTCAGTGGCACTACAATAATAACAGAATGTATATGCCTATTTCACCAGTGGTATGAAAAATAATAGAGATTTCCTCAAAACTCTTTAACAGAACATTTGGGCTACCTTTAAAACAGACTTATTTTTTTCACAGCCTTCCTTTTCCAAAGTTAAAATTGATAATCAACAGAAGGGGATTTTTCACGTTTATTAGAAAAGTCAAAATTTTCCTATTTGTTCATATTATTATTTTACAAGTCTATATGAACTGTTTCTTTCAATAAAATAAAAAACCAAAACAGACAACTATACCAAAACTTATCTAAAAGTTGATTATTTTCATTGAAAGTTGATCTCCGTGGTTACAACTAGATAATAGATGTGATGTTGTTCTGAGGGTTTGCATGTGTACAACGACGTGTTTACACCAAATCTGAGAAACAAAGAAATTTGGGTCAGTACATAATTACAAGACACAAAGCTTTATTTAAAACACTGTTTTAGTCGTATTTATTGTATTTGAAAAGGCTGCTTCTTTACTGGTAGAGTTTTATTACATGTTCACTGAGGGTTGTGTCTTACTCTGGACATATTTAACTATTACTGTGCATTAGAAAAAACCAACGTATAAATAATTAAAAAGCATAATTTAAAATTATGTTTGATCAGATTAAGTACTTACACTGATGACAAGTTTGATGAGATCCAGTACTTACACTGATGACAAGTTTGGTGAGATCTCCAGTACTTACACTGATGACAAGTTTGATCAGATTAAGTACTTACACTGATGACAAGTTTGGTGAGATCTCCAGTACTTACACTGATGACAAGTTTGATCAGATTAAGTACTTACAGTGATGACAAGTTTGATGAGATCCAGTACTTACACTGATGACAAGTTTGGTGAGATCTCCAGTACTTACACTGATGACAAGTTTGATCAGATTAAGTACACACTGATGAGAAGTTTGTGAGATCTCCAGTACTTACACTGATGACAAGTTTGATCAGATCCACTACTTACACTGCTGATCTCGGTAACACAGTGATCTAACGAAATAGAAATAACTTTGTTTATATCATTATGTAGAATGATATGGCTTTACCATCTTTACAAAATAATCCAAAACACACATCTGACAATATAAAATATCACAAGTATTTTGTTCAAATGTTGCTTATTTCATTACCAACAGTTAATTTTAACATGGTAACAAAACTAACATGCTAGCCAGCCATGGTAACAAAACTAATGTTTTAATCAACGTTTATTGTGATCCAAATCAGATATGATGATTGGACTTATGCTCTGAAACTGATCATCTGAGCTCACACTATATCCACTAGATTTGCATAAGCTTCTCTCACTTGCCTCTTTTAAAGTCAATCACAGAATTTAAAGTATTTCAAATTGTTTCTGAACAATGTCCAGACCTCAGTAAAGAAATATTGATGTTTTACCACTTGAAAAACCATCAGATGAATGAAAACTGGCTGATCAGAGCAGGTTAATACAAATTGGTTACATGTACCATTAGCATGAATGTAGCACTATATCCAAACCAATATTACACATCTGGAGAGCTTCATTCAAAACACAAACAGATGACCAGTATCTGCCAATTTAGGTCACCCACAACTAAAACTATTACCAGAGAACCAGTCTTAACAATGCCATCCGTTTACCAGACATAGCGGAAACTGGATAATGTGTCCATGTACAGACGGTTAGAGCCAGACTTTATGTGGTAAACTGAATGATGTATCAGTTCTGGATGGTTACACACTCAGTGAGGTGTATTCTCATCACAAAATGACACAAGATATGTAGAGATAGTTTGTGGGCTAATTTGAAATAGTTATTACATTGACCATAATTTAATAGGAGATGATGTACATACTATGTACAGCTGTCAATGTACCCCCACTTAATTCACATTAAGACATCTTAAGATGTCTTAGGTATCATCATAGGTTATAATGGCTATAAACTTTATAATGTTTAGGTACATTTGTATAAACAAATAATGGCTATAAACTTTATAATTTTTATGTACATTTATATAAACAAATAATGGCTATAAACTTTATAATGTTTATGTACAGTTATAAAAGAAATAATGGCTATAAACTTTATAATGTTTATAACACAGTTATAAAAAGAAATAATGGCTATAAACTTTATAATGTTTATGTACAGTTATAAAAGAAATAATGGCTATAAACTTTATAATGTTTATGTACAGTTTTATAAACCAATAATTTTTTAAAAATACATTTTGATATATATCTCTGCTGTGTTAGTACTTTATTGTGTTTTAATGTAATTACTAATGTTTTGGTCTGTTAATTTTATAGATATAATAAACTGTTATCAGTCCCATATCACTGTGTTGTTTTATAAATGTATCTATTGTTGAAGGAGTTATTCATACAAAGCTTTTAGTTGAATTTTATTCAGTTTGTTTAAAGTTAGGCACAAAACTAAACAATGAGATATGTTTGCTCTTCCTACCATGGGTATCTAAAACCAGTTTCTAGCAATGTAAGTCGAACACATACTGCTGTGAATTTTATTCAGTGATTTGGAAAGTTACAATATGTCATCATTCTAATAACATTCAATTATTAATACTTTAAACAGCAGGCATAATTCATGTTGTGGTTCCAGAAGATAAACAATCTTTAAAACCTGAGAAATAAAAAATAAACACACATGTACACAGAAAGTGAAGCCATTTTATATCAATACAAACCAAAGCTAAAACTACTGTAAGAAACGTACTAGAGAATAGTGAGTGTTTAATTTCAAATAATGAAAAGTTACTTATCTATAAATTCAAATATTGAATTACACCATTAAAAGGACTGAAAACAAACCAGATTCATATGAAACAGTTGTCATAAACAAACACTGTCTTTTCACTTTACCAATACTGAAGTAAAAATGATTAACACTTGACAATATAATTATGAAGAATTTAACAATCATTAAGTCATGAAATAATCCAAATAATAACACAACACTAAGCAGTCTTGCTTATCCAGAAATCAGCCCTTCTTCAATAAAATTATTATCAACAATTTTTAACACTATATACAAACACTGTTCTTAGTTCATATCCTAAGTCTTCTTATATAGTCTACACCAACATTTGTTCTCCTCTCTTCCCTCATGAATTATATTATTGGATAATGATGTTATTGTGCAGTAAAGGCCCTCTCTCTACCAATAGGAGAGTGATGTCAATTCCATGTTTGCTAGCTCCATCTGTACTCATAAATCTTCATTATTGATGAGAAAAGAAGTCGTAAGTTCCTAAAACAAAGTATACACATCAGGAAACTTGTGAGTGAAGTGGCTATTTAATAGGTGGAACAGGGTACAGATGGTCTACTATGAGGTACATCGCTCTTAATACATTATAATCTGTAAAGCAGATTCACTGGATAGATGTTCATGAGGTCGAGTGTTTAAAATAAATAGTTAAAGATCTGGTACTTACTCTATTATTGATATATAAAACCACCATGAAATTGTCAGAATGGATAATAATCAAACCATCCACTAACATTGGTGCAAAGAAATGTAAACATCTCCGTTTGATAGAATAAAGGTCGAGCACACTGATGTGGAGGAATTGCTTATGCTGCTCCAGATGTCTGAGGTGAGATAGCTATTCAGAGATGTACCACAACCAGAAAGATAAGCATCTGTGAAGAGATGTAGGTCTGGTTTTAATTGATTGTGATTTATGACATAAAAACTACTTCATAAGTAGCTGAAGCCTCAAATATTGATCAACATTGGGAATAGAACCCTGGATTTTAGTGTTATAAGTCCATAAACTTAAAATTGATCCATCGATAACCCAACAGTAGAAAAAACTAAAATAAATAGTATACTGTCTGCATGTAAAATATAAGTAACTTTTACACTTGAAACTGGTTAATGTCGTCCTTGTGTACAGTGAGCTTATAATATAAATCAGTCAGTTATGAAGTTAACTGGAAATTCTTTGTTTTCCAGAACGAGAGTTTAGGTGGGAGTTGCCTGAAAGCTAGTGTCATACAAATACTTAAGAAAGATGCTAACAGAAGATAAAATCTTTCTCTGAAATGGTATGTATCTGATTGAAACAAATTTTATGTAAGAAAATGTTAACTTTCCAAAATCAGATCTGTGGTGACTAACCAGCAGGAGATAATACAAGGGGTGGGGGGTTCCATCTTCTCCTTTACATTTGATGATGTGTTAAAATCTTCCTTTTTTGTACTTTTATGTTTTGCATGTTGTTTGTTAGTGTTTCCTTTATTATATAGTTGTTAATTAACTAAAGTTTCAAAATTCTCTAGATGAAATTGAATCTTGAATTTCATATGAATTTTAATACCCTTTCACTGAGGAAAATTTTCAAAACATTCTCAATGGGGCTGAATTTTCTTCCTTTTATTTTAGGTTGATCCACTTCTAATCTGTCTTATACTGAAATTATTTCTATTTTGAGAGTCATGTCTATGATGGAAGTCTCTATACCTTTGACTCATACTTACTTTCACACGTTACTGAGTATGATTGAATTAATGAAGATTTCTGTAGGTTCACTGAAATTCTCTACAGAATGGAACATAGCTGTGAAATGATGTCCACATAATGAGAGAAGATACAGAATGGAACACAGCTGTGAAATGATATACACATAATGAGAGAAGATACAGAATGGAATATAGCTGTGAAATGATGTCCACATAATGAGAGAAGATACAGAATGGAACACAGCTGTGAAATCATGTACACATAATGAGAGGATGGCTGAATACTGTCCTCAAGAGGAAACAAAGTTGACAAAGCCTTAAGTTGTAGATGGAAATAAATAAACAAGCTAAATTTTCCATTGAAAATGGGAGATGAAAGAGATTAAAACCATAGGAAGTGAAGTTGTAGGCTGCATGAATGAAAATCACTAATATATGAAAATAAGCTGTTACGTCATCAACATGTAACTACTTTACCTAGCCATTGTTGAGATTTGACTTATGTGAGGTAGTTCTTCTCTCACAATAGAGACAGAAATAGTAATACAAGCTTGTAAGTTCATAAGCTTAAAAATATAAGTCAAAAACCAAAGTAAATCTCTATCATTTAAAATGCATCTTTCGAATGCAGAACTATATAGGAGCTAACAATTTGGTAGGTGGTGTCCACTCTAACTGTTAGAAAGCAAATGTATCATCCCACTTTTGCCACTCTCTTGCTTTACATGTGGCTTTTGGACAAGCTGCACATGTACTTTCCATTCTATATCCTTTTTCCTTTGTTCCATATCAGAGAAGATTATAACTGGCTGAGTATTCCACAATCTACAAAATCCTACTGATTATTTTGTGAGAATTGGTTTTAGAAAGGAATTTGACCAACCAAATAATATTAGTTGACTAAGGAACCCTCATCATACTTTCTCCAGCTTGTTTATTCCTGGGAGGTCTGGTACAGAAAAGAGATGGACCAGTCTAGATGTATTGGTAAATAAGATAAACCAGACAGCATATCTACAGTTAAGAATGTCATACTCATTTTACATACAATTTAGTGACCTAGACTTTCAAGATGGAAGAATAATATACCTGGTTAGTGTGTTTTCTCACTGGCTTATTTCTCTTACAAAAATAACATTCCAACCAGATTCTTTGGACACTTTCCGAGGACTGCTTGTCTAGGTTCCTAAACCAAGTAAATGTGAGATCCCCAGTGACATTCCTGTTGTTACATTAGTTTCAGTAAGATATCGAATCAAAGTTAATATTTTCTTACAGTGAAAATATATTTCTGACAGATACTACTACTCTCCTCACACTTCTGGTGCTTCTTTTCTGACTAATACAGAATTGAAGAATGTGAACTACAGTAAACAGGAAGTTAGCTGTGATAGTGGTGTGTGTTTTAGTGAAGAGTTGTTCTTGGACATTTACATGCTACAACGCAGCTAAATCACATTGAAACGTAAAGTAGGTGGGAGTTTCAAGGCTAGAGAGAGTATAAACATTTTCACTCTTTGAAGGTTGCAATGAACAATAAGAATTCTTATTGAAAATAGTATGAAAACTGATATTTTAGGGTATGTACAGTGATATGATATAACTTCCTATGTATACATAACACATAAACCATCAGTTATAAATATAACTAGAAAAATAAAACTGAATATAACACATGGCAACCGATAATGTACTTAATATTTAAAATTAATTTATAAATAAAATCAGGTATAATAACTTTATATCAAACACAAAATATTTAAATAAAAATGTTGTTGAATAACTTGTTGAAAAAATATGTCGAGGAATAAATATTTTGCAAGTATAACATCATACAACATGAAATTATATTGTGTGTGTGTTATTATAACATTATATAACATTAAATTATATTGTGTGTGTTATTATAACATTATATTGTGTGTGTGTGTGTGTTATTTTGTAATAAAGCCATATCGAGAGCTATCTGACATGTTCACTGATGACAATGAAAACCCTGATTTTATCCTTGTAATTCTGTAGTAAAGTGCTGTACCACCTCGGGTTTCCAAGAAATTTCCAGGTATGTCAGTGTTTTTAAATATTTTAATCTAACCTAGACTGTGCTAACGTATCTACTTAAATAGATGTTACAAACTTGGGACTTCCTAATAGAGCCACAAGTCTATTCATGTGTTATTACTGATATAGTCACCAATATGGTTGCCTTCAAACTTTACTCATCTTGGCTCATTTATTGTAGATGATATTTAAGTCACAGTGTGGGATGCTTTCTCGGTAAACACAGATGAATTCCTTTGAGATGGACCAAAATTACCAAGAGGTTTCAGAGATGTCACAGAAAATTAAAGTATATCTAAGGGTAAAATGTAAGTACTACTCAGTTACACAGTTTATCACATCACTCTAAATAACAAAACATCACTGGAGAACACAAGTTACAGCAAAATATACTTTGAACTTTAAATACGAACAATTAATGTGGACTTAAATCGAGAGGTGAAAATGTAAAACATTACAAATTACATGGTCAGCAATTAAGTAATAAAGATATTTCACAAGGAAAACATCAGTACTTATTAAAACTAGATTTATTTTAATATGTTAAATATCATGAGATCAGTTAAAATAATCTATGAAGTTTAAAACGTATTATATTCAATGTTTACAAACTTATCACTGAGAAGAGAATATGTTTTGGAATAAATTATCTATCACAAGTGTCAATCATGTCTTAGCTGTGTACAGTTTCAAAAATTAATGTTTTCATTCTTTATTGTACAATAAATTACTTGAATAAATATCTCTATAAATGATTCCTTTTTAGTGAATATTTGTTAGCGCTCGTAAAAAGTTTATCATATCATATTTTACTTCATCTTTCATTATATTTTAATTTTTTACATATATTTTTCTTTTATTCTTACCTATCAATTTAACTTGTAATGAGACATATCTAATATTTATACAATAAACAATATTTAACAGTTTACAGACATTTCAGTTTGAATAGTTTGATCTAAAACAGCTTCGTTTTTTTTTTTGTTTTAAAGAATTTCCAACTCATAAATGAGACACCAAGACTGACATTCTAATGAACATTTGGCCTGGTTTTTGAATAAATTTGGTATTAATTGAAATGTCATATTTTGTTACTAGTTTTTGCCAAATGTTGGTTATTTTTCTGCCTATATCGGAAATATATGGTATGCAACAGTATATGGTTTCATGATTTTTTTATTTGTAAGGTATATTTACTTTTGTTGGTTGATTTTCCTTCATGTCTAGGTGTGTGCGTATAATATTTAACTATGGTTTGTGGAGGAAACTTGTTGATGTTGATGAAGTATTGTTTTATTTTTCTAATTCATCATTAATTTTATCTGGTGAGCATATTTCGTTTCTTAGTGTGTTGAGTTTTTGTTCTGTTTCATGTGCTGAGTCCCAAGGTATGTATAGTTCGGTATGGATGATTTTTCGGTGGATTTCTGTTTTAAATTGCGTGTCGGTTCTTGTAATTTTGAGTTTAAGAAATGATATTTGATTGCTTTCTTTCTGTTCACATGTGAAGTTAATGTTGGGATATATAGAGTTAATGTGATTAAAAAAAATTAAGCGTGTGTTGTGTGGATGTGAATCTCGCAATCGTGTCGTCTACATATCTGTACCAGTTTAGTGGCTGATGTAATGCTGTGTTCATTGCTTGTGTTTCAACTTGTGTCAGAAAAATATTGGCTAGAATTGGTGATACTGGGTTGCCCATGCTTAGGCGACTTGTTTGTATATAGTTGTGGTTGTTGAACATGAAGTTTGTCTTCATTGTGGTGAATTCTATGAGGGTTGCTAATTGGTTGCTGGGAATGTCTATTGATGAGTTAGAGTCTCGGATACAGAGTTCTAAGGCTATCTTACAGGTTTCAGTGGTTGGGACTTCTGTAAAGAGGGATATAACATTGAAACTGGCCATTAAGGCTTTATGATTAAGTTGATTAAGATTAGACTTGAAATTAAAAGAGTCTTTGATGAATGAGTTGGCTGATGTTTCATATTTGGAGAATGCCCATGCTTTGTATTTACCAAGATTGTAATTAAACAATTCATATGTGGATGTTATTGGTCATATTGGATGATCTGGTTTAAGAGGTTTGGGGATGCCGAATATTTGTGGTGTTCGTGAGTCGGTCTTGCGTAGGTAGGAATAAAGTTTTGAAACTGTGTTGGCTTTTTCATTTTAGTGGTAATTTGTTCAGTTGCATTTCATGTGTCTTTGTTGGATCTGTGTGTATTGGTTTTAATTTGTTTGTGTCCGATAGGATGTTCTTTATTTTGGATGTATTCATTCATGTTCATTATGACTATAATGTTTCCTTTATCTGCTTTTAAAATTTTTATGGTTTTGTCTTGTTTTAGGTTTTAATGGAATTAATGTCTCTTTTGTAAGATTGTTTTAGCTTTCTGTTGTGAAATTATGTTGATGGTTTAGTGAGAAAAATTATTTGAAAAATTCGTTTAAAATGTTGTTTTAGGTGTTTCTGGAAAATATAAATTTTAAATTTTTTGGAAAGTTTGGCTATTGAAAGTCAATAAAATTGTCAGAGTTGTCTTTCTGTTGGTTGTTTTCTAAGGAAAGTATCACAAGTCTCCTGGCTAGGTATTCTAAACATGTTTTAATTTCTAATGTTGGACCTTAGAACCAACCTAGAAAATAACCAATATTTGGCAAAACTAGTCGCAAAATATGACATTCTAGTTAATACCAAATTTATTCAAAAACCAAGCACAAATCTAAGTTCTATATTATGTAAAAACTACAATGACAAACACCACACCAATATTATTTATAAAATACAATGTGATAACTCCCACGACTTCTATATTGGAGAAACAAGTAGAAAAATGGAAACCACATTCAAAGAACACAAGTAGTCACCTTCACACATAAGAAAATAACCAACATTTGGCAAAACTAGTCGCAAAATATGACATTCTAGTTAATACCAAATTTATTCAAAAACCAAGCACAAATCTAAGTTCTATATTATGTAAAAACTACACTGACAAACACCACACCAACATTATTTATAAAATACAATGTGATAACTGCCACGACTTCTATATTGGAGAAACAAGTAGAAAATGGGAACCAGATTCAAAGGACATAAAAAGTCACCTTCACACGTTTTGGAACACTGCAAGTCAAATAAACACAACATAACCATAGAAACACTCAAATACTAAATAAAGAATCAAACATAAACAAACGCAAAATTAAAGAAGCCTTACTTATACAACAACTTAAACCCAAAATAAACCAATATAAAGGAACGCCTTTATAGCTATATTAATATAATAAAATAAATAAAATTATATATTCAAACATCTAACACCGCCCTCTACATTCCGACACTCAGTTACACAACCCCTTCCAAACATGTGGTCAGCTTCCGGTCAGTTACCTGACAATGACTGAAGAAGGTCGAAACGTTGTTCGCTCTTCCATGTAAAATATTTTCTCAACCCAATCGAGCCATTTTTGCACATGTAGTTATGATGATTGTTACGAGAAAAAAAAAAATCGTATATAGAGAATATAAATTGTTTGATAATTATCAAAATTGTTGTAATGTAATCAGTCAAGTAGACTAGTATATGGGAGTGACATATGAAGAAAACTTTAGTTTTTAGTAAACATCAAAGATATCACACACGGTAAAGAACAACATGGAAATGAAATCCAAAGAGCTATTGAAGTGAGTGTAAAATCTTCCAAATAAACAATTTATTCATGTCTTATCTGAATGAGGTTAAACGTTTTATAAACTTAAGAAACACCGAGATAAATTAATTCAGTCAGTATTTATTAGACGATTAGGTGTGACAGCATTATTATAGCTAATTATCTGATTGATAGTTGTACAGAAATATTTGTTCATGCTGATTACTGAATAAAGAAATAGAAGTGAGTGAGTACAAGTGAATTTGTAACAAAATATTACATAACAACTATGCATTTCAAAAAAATTATAAATAATTTAATTATGGGTTCAAAGCCAGGGTGTTTTTTAAAGCAATTATGACAATAAAAGTACTTTTGCGTTTATTTCTTTTGTATGCAGTAAGATTTTTACAGCTTTTTTGAAGGGAAGAGAAAAATCTGAAGGAATATTACGTGTTTAAGTACAAATTATTCAAAGAATAGTCAATGAACTCCGATGCATGGAGGATGTTGGATGAGCGGTTGAGCTTATGCTAACAGTAATATTTAACTGAGTTAATAAAACTACAACACATAACCACGATTTTGTGTTAAGATATCTAAAAAGGAGAAAACTGACAGAACCAGAATGTGTAATATTTATAATGAAGATTACACTGAAACCAGAAAATAACCAGTATAGTGATTATTTTATCACAGTTATTAGGGTGATAACCGTGATTTACTCTTATTCAGTTACGTTTTTTTTCGTTTTGTAGACCTAACAAACGAAATATTTTTTTAACTTTTCTATGAAATATTATTTTAAGTAACTATTCCATTTCTAACAAACAAAATACTTTCTTTTCTTAACAAAACTAATATTTCGTTTTTAAACATATCAGAAGGCCTGGCATGGCCAAGCGCGTAAGGGCGTGCGACTAATAATCCGAGGGTCGCGGGTTCGCGCCCGCATCGCGCTAAACATGCTCGCCCTTCCAGCCGTGGGGGTGTATAAAATGACGGTCAATCCCACTATTCGTTGGTAAAAGAGTAGCCCAGAGTTGGCGGTGAGTGGTGATGACTAGCTGCCTTCCCTTTAGTCTTACACTGCTAAATAGCCCTCAGTAGCTTTGTGCGAAATTCCCAAACAGACAGACCGATAAACATATCAGTAAACTATTCATAAATATCTCGTTAGTTTTTAGGCCTAACAACAACAGTATTGCTGTAAAAATCACCATTTGTGGGCTGGAGAGACTAATACTTTTTTGTAGTTTTCATTACGAAAACAGTGCGATGAATTTGTTTTTTGAATTTCGCGCAAAGCTACTCGAGGGCCATCTGCGTTAGTCGTCCCTAATTTTGCAGTGTAAAACTAGAGTCATCACCACCGCCAACTCTTGGGCTACTCTTTATCAACGAATAGTGGGATTGATCGTCACTTAAAACAGTTCTAACAGGTTTTAACAACTGTGGAGTGACATGCATTAAAATATGTGAAAATTATATGAAAAATATGCACGGAACTGTAGATCTAACTGTAATACTATCACATTGAAATAGTGTGCAATTTTTATCTGTTGTACTGTCACAGAGACATAGTGTGCAAGTTTTATCTGCAGTTCTGTCACAGAGAAATAGTGTGCAATTTTATCTGCAGAATTGTCACAGAGAAATAGTGTGTAATTTTTTTATCTGCAGTACTGTCACGGAGAAATAATGTGCAAATTTTATCTGCAGCAACAGAAGCATTGTAAAATATAACAGACGTATGTTAGCACTCAGTAACATATTATAGAAAAAAAAACAGAAATAGAGTAGAACACTAGAAATATGGTAGAACACAACAAATTCATAGAAGAATGCAATACAATAGTATCATAGTAGAACACAACAGAAATTTTAAAACACAATTGAAAAAAAAATTGAAACTAGGTCTTGTTATTAGGTAAAACGTGTTTATTTATTATATAAATCGTGTCAAAGCTACACAAGGGTTAGCTGTCACTAGTAATGAAAAAAATCTCTGACAGAATTTACACCTGTGTATACGAAAGATATGCAAACTAATAGGTAATTATATTACTAGTGAAATTATTCAATTCAGTTAGAAATAGAACATTATAAAATAACTAATAGGGCCATCAACACATTGTTAAAAATATTTAAAATGTTTCGATAAAGTTTTGTAGTGATCAAGTACATTGTACAACAAACAAGGTTACAAACTGTATATATATATATATATATATATATATTTCAGTGTCTGTGTAAACTACTTGTACCTACTGATGACAAAACATTCTCCATACATCACAGATTTGTTGCTACGTTACACATGCAACAACGTTTTCTTACTTATCCATCTGAGCCTTCTTTATATGCTACCACCTCAAAGAGAATTCATCATTATCACGTTTAATGTTTTCTTTGTTATTGGGAATATTACTGATTGAAACAATATCTCATTGAATAAAATTATTTATATTTTAAATATGTCCATGTTATTTTTGTTCATTATTTTTAATTATTGTTATTGGGAAAATTACTGATTGAAACAATATCTCATTGAATAAAATTATTTATATTTCAAATATGTCCATGTTATTTTTGTTCATTATTTTTAATTATTTAAAAAACCAATGTCCAAATTTGAGGATACAGTAAAACAAAACAGATCTTTCTTTAAATCACTTCTGGATTTTGATGTCCGTTATTTTTTTTTGTTTTTTTTTTAACTTTTTAAAAAGCTTCGTTTTCACTGAATTGTACATTTTATTTTTAGTCCTCAAAAGACTCGGATCAGTAAGTTGTGTACACGAATTTACGTGTAGTCAGGAGTTTCTGTAAATTTTATGTTTATTTGTTGTTCTTAAGCATAAAGCTACAACATGAAATACCTTTGTTTTGCCCACAATAGGTATCAAAACCAGATTTCTAGCGTCATATAAAACATAAATTACTTCTTTCTTCAAATAAATGACATTTCCCAAATTGAGCGTTAATTATTGTTCTTGGAGTTGTCACTACGAGTGTGTTCAACAGATAAACAGTAGCGGTTTGTATTCAATTATTTAGTTTGGGACACAAGAATATTTGTGAACAGCTTGCTTATATTTTAAAATACATAATTAATGCTATGCTGTATACCATATGTTACCGACATCAGCGAAAGAATAACCAACATTTGGAAAAAAAATTATAACAAAACACAACATTCCGGTAAACACCAAATTTATTGAAACACCAGGTACAAAACTAAAGTCCATAGTATGTAAAACTACACTGACAGACACAACATAATTTATAAAATACAATGCAATAACTGCCAACGACATCTATATTTGAGAAACAAGCAGAAAAATAGATTCAAAGAACACAAAACACCTTCACGTTTTTTGAACACTGTAAATCAAATAAACACAAAATAACCATATAAAACATCCAGATATTAGGTAGGATACAAATATAAACAAACGCAAAATCAAAGAAGCCTACTTACACAACAACTGAAACTAAAATTAAACCAATGTAAAGAAACCTACATAACCTAACATCCACCTACAACGTCCTCTACAATCCTGTACCCGTTTATATTCTCGTCGCTATGACGTGTCTGTCAACGGATACATTCAAATTTTCTCTTTCTTAACCTGAAGATGACCGAGGAAGGTCAAAACGTTGTTCTCTCCTTATCAATAAAACTGTTAACATTCATAGTAGCCATTCTGAGATACATTTTTATTTCAAGTTTCTCTTCATCAAGAATAACATTGTTGTTGAATGAAAACGGCGCTACATATATTCTTACATTGGTCTTCTAAAGCATAAAAAGGGTTTGATATCTTACAATAAAGATAAACCATTAAATGGATATATGTAGGTGTAAACATCCATCATCTTGAGTTAATTGGCTTGATAACCCTCTTTGAGGGTATAATGGATTATTTTCGTGTAGCGTTTTTGTACATCCTGAAGTAGAACAGATTTCCATTTTTTCTTACAGACTTTTTGACTTTAAATATGAAGACACAAGTGTACACCCAATTAAATAAATTAATTGCTATCGTCCGAAAAGAAAGGATTGAAACTTTGAAATGCGCAAAACTAAGAGTACCAAAGAGACATTGTCTTGTTCACAAATTAGGTTTAAAGTACCTACCAACAAATACATTCATAATGTTTAAGAAATAATCTTTCTGTTCAAACAATACTATTTAAATTATTATTTTATTTATGTACTTAGTAAGTATATTACTCTGTTGCAGTTTCGCAAATATGCAAATTGCTGGAACGTTTTCATTTTAGGCATAAAAAATCACTGTAATACAATGCAGTGTCCCCTGTCGGCCAATAAAGATAAACATTATTTTAAAAAAGTAAAATACATTATTAAGGTTTATAGCACACACAACAGAATATATTTAAAACATACACTGCTGGTCAAAATCTTAAGACCAATGAACAGAAAGAAAAAATATACATTTTGCATTGTTAGACTAAACCACTTATTTGAGTAGAGCTTCGAAAGATAAAATAAAGAAAAAGGAAAATAAAATGAAAACTTTTGAAATTAGCCTAAACATTAGCTGGTCAAAAGTTTAGGACTATAATGAAACAGAAGCATTAATCAGTAAACATGTAAACGAAATTTAGTAATTTGTGTTCAAGCATTAGCGTTGTCAACATCTTCCACTGACATCTCCTGTGTTACATTGGGTAAAAAATGACAAAAGACAGAAAAGTTGAAAGAGTTTGAACGTGGCAAAATTGTCGAGCTGCAAAGCAAGGTCTCTTTCAACGTGCCATCGTTGGTGAGATTGGGCGTGAGTAAAACTGCTGTTGCAAATTTCTTAAAAGACCCTAGGGGATACAAGAACGAGAATTTCAAGTGGTCAGCCTAAGAAAATTTCGCCGGCATTGAGCAGGAGGGTTCGATGGGTTGTCCGGCAAGACATCAGTCGATCGTCGAACCAGATTAAGGCCCTTAGGGACACAGAATACAGCTTAGGAACAAGAAGACGGCATCTACGAGAGAAAGGCTTTAAAAACCGTAAACGTTTTCAAAGGCCTCGCCTCCTTCCACTACTACGAAAAGCTCGATTAAATTTTGCTGAGGAAGCACAGAAATATGGGACATAGAAAAGTGGATGAAGGTTTTGTTCTCTGATGAGAAAAACTTAACCTAGATGGTCCAGATGGCATGTAACGTTACTGGCACAATTGGGATATCCCACCAGAGACATTTTCTACACGACACAGTGGAGGAGGTTCTATCATGATCTGGGATGCTTTTCTCCTTCCATGGAACAATGGAGCTTCAGGTTATATAGGGTGTCAAACAGCAGCTGGCTACATTGGTATGTTGGAGGGAGCATCCTTATTGACTGAAAAGCCCTCGCTTGTTTGTAAATAACTGGATATTTCACCAGCAGGACAACACTGCAATCCACAACGCCTGCATGACAGAGGGGCTTTTTCATGGCAAATAACGGTGATTCTTTTGGACCATCCATTGATAACATTTAGGGGTGAGATGGCAAGAAGTCTATGAAATGGAAGTCAATTTCAAACATGTGCATGATCTTCATGAAGCCATCTTTTCAATGACATTGTATGCTGCAAACATATATAGCTGCCAGTGAATGTTTGAAGTTATTGTAATGGCGGCACATGGCTCACTTCTGAGACCTCTCTTTGGGCGTTTCCTACCCTGTTTGGTTCTTTTGGTATTGTCTCAAACTTTTGACCAGCTAGTATTTAGACTATTTTTACAGTATTCGCATTTTCCCTATTAAATGCTAAAATAGTTTTTTATTCTTATTTTCCCTTTTCTTATTTTCATCTTTTTTGAGCTCTACTCAAATAATTGGTTGGAGTCTGACAATGGAAATTCCATGTTTTTTTTTCTTTATATTCATTGACCTTAAGATTTTTTTTGGTCAAGCAGTGATGTATTTATCTTTTTGAGCATACATACGGTTTTCTAAAATCATCATGTTCATCAGAATCTCTGATTTATTAAGATAAGACCAGAATTTACTGAAAAAGAAATAAAAAAAAAAGATAGCTGAATAACATCTCTCATTGTTCAGTTTGACTTTCAATCAAGAGATTAATTGAAGATATTAGAATTCTCATTCACCATTGAAATAATGCCCATAATTAATTTCTAACATTCTTTAATAACTTTTGAAATGCTATTAAGAACCTTTATAGTTCAACTTCAGAAGTTACAAATTGACATTGTAACTATTTCTCAGCAGCTTTGAGAAGGTTAAACTTTTTTTCATT